>NC_086444.1:774524282-774824282 GCF_028390025.1 Pseudophryne corroboree | reverse complement strand
GCAAGATGGAATTGTCCTTGGTCCCTCCCACCCACCCTTATGTTGTATAAACAGGACTTGAACACTTTAACAAACCAATCATTTCAGCGACAGGGTCTGCCACACGACTGAGGCTGAAATTACTGGTTTGTTTGGGCCCCCACCAAAAAACGAAGCAATCAATCTCTCCTTGCACAAACTGGCTCTACAGAGGCAAGATGTCCACCTCATCATCATCCTCCGATTCCTCACCCCTTTCACTGTGTACATCCCCCTCCTCACAAATTATTAATTCGTCCCCACTGGAATCCACCATCTCAGATCCCTGTGTACTTTCTGGAGGCAATTGCTGGTGAATGTCTCCACGGAGGAATTGATTATAATTCATTTTGATGAACATCATCTTCTCCACATTTTCTGGAAGTAACCTCGTACGCCGATTGCTGACAAGGTGAGCGGCTGCACTAAACACTCTTTCGGAGTACACACTGGAGGGAGGGCAACTTAGGTAGAATAAAGCCAGTTTTTGCAAGGGCCTCCAAATTGCCTCTTTTTCCTGCCAGTATACGTACGGACTGTCTGACATGCCTACTTGGATGCTGTCACTCATATAATCCTCCACCATTCTTTCAATGGTGACAGAATCATATGCAGTGACAGTAGACATGTCAGTAATCATTGGCAGGTCCTTCAGTCCGGACCAGATGTCAGCTTTTGCTCCTGACTTCCCTCCATCACTGCCAGCGGGTGGGCTAGGAAATGTTATCCTTTTCCTAGCAGCCCCAGTGGCGGCAGAAAATGAAGGAGGAGCTGTTGACGGGTCACGTTCTGCTTGAGTTGACAATTTACTAACCAGCAGGTCTTTGAACCTCTGCACACTTGTGTCTGCTGGAAAGAGAGATACAACGTAGGCTTTAAACCTAGGATCAAGCACGGTGGCCAAAATGTAGTGCTCTGATTTTAACAGATTGACCACCCTTGAATCCTGGCAAAGCGAATGAAGGGCTCCATCCACAAGTCTCACATACTTTTCGGAATCGCTCCGTCTTAGCTCCTCCTTCAATTTCTCCAGCTGCTTCTGCAAAAGCCTGATGAGGGGAATGACCTGACTCAAGCTGGCAGTGTCTGAACTGACTTCATGTGTGGCAAGTCCGAAGGGTAGGAGAATCTTGCACAAGACGGAAATCATTCTCCACTGCGCTTGAGTCAGGTGCATTACCCCTCCTTTCCCTATATCATAGGTGGATGTATAGGCTTGAATGGCCTTTTGCTGCTCCTCCATCCTCTGAAGCATATAAAGTGTTGAATTCCACCTCGTTACCACCTCTTGCTTCAGTTGATGGCGGGGCAGGTTCTGTAGTGTTTGCTGGTGCTTCAGTCTTCGGCACGCAGTGGCAGAATGCCGAAAGTGGCCCGCAATTCTTCGGGCCACCGACAGCATCTCTTGCACGCCCCTGTCATTTTTTTAATAAAATTCTGCACCATCAAATTAATTGTATGTGCAAAACATGGGACATGCTGGAATTTGCCCAGATGTAATGCACGCACAATATTGGCGACGTTGTCCGATATCACAAATCCCCAGGAGAGTCCAATTGGGGTAAGCTATTATGTGATGATGTTCCTCAGTTTCCGGAAGAGGTTGTCAGCGGTATGCCCCTTATGGTGATACATAGCTTAGCCTGCCTAGGAACGAGTTGGCGTTTGCAAGATGCTGCTACTGGTGCCGCTGCTGTTGTTGCTGCGGGAGGCCATACATCTATCCAGTGGGCTGTTACAGTCATATAGTCCTTAGTCTGCCCTGTTCCACTTGTCCACATGTCCGTGGTTAAGTGAACACTGGATACAACTGCATTTTGTAGGACACTGGTGACTCTTTTTCGGACGTCTGTGTGCATTCTCGGTATCGCCTGCCTAGAGAAGTGGAACCTAGATGGGATTTGATACCGTGGACACACTATCTCCATCAAATCTCTAAGTGCCACTGAACTAATGGTGGATACTGGATGCACTTCTAACACCAACATAGCTGTCAAGGCCTCAGTTATCCGCTTTGCAAAAGGATGACTGCTGTCATATTTCATCTTTCTCACAAAGGACTGTTGTACAGTCAATTGCTTACTGAAAGTAGTACAAGTGGTCTTCCAACTTCCCCTCTGGGATGACGATCGACTCCCTCCAGCAACAACAGCAGTGGCGGCAGCAACAGCAGGCGTACCACTCAAGGATTCTACGGAGGAATCCCGGTTAGGCGAGGACTCCTCAGTCTTGACAGTGACATGACCTGCAGGACTATGGACGTTCCTGACTGAGGAGGAAGTTGACATTGAGGGAGTTGGTGGTGTGGCTTGCAGGAGCTTGGGTACAGGAGGAAGAAGGGAATTAATTGTCAGTGGACTGCTTACGCTCTTACCCAAAGTTTCACGACTTGAGACTGACTTCTGATGAATGCGCAGCAGGTGACATATAAGGAAGCATGTTCCTAGGTGGTTAACATCCTTACCCATACTTATTACAGATTGACAAAGGCAACAGGTGGATTGACACCTGTTGTCCGGATTTGTGGAGAAATAATTCCACACCGAAGAGGTGGCTTTTATGGTAGTTTGCCTAGGCATCACAATGGGCTTCTTTGCCCCAAGGACAATAGGTGTCTCCCCCGGTGCCTGACTTAAACAAATCACATCACCATCAGAATCCTCATCGTCAACTTCCTCCTCCGCACTAGCAACAACCGTATCCTCATCCTGGTGTACTTCAACAGTGACATCTTCAATTTGAATATCAGGAACTGGACTGGGTGCTCCTTCCAGCACTTGCAGGTGGCGTGCAAATGGTGGAAGGAACCACCTCTTCCCGTTCACTGTTGGGAAGGTCAGGCATCGCAACCGCCGACACACTTGGACTCTCCTTGGGGATTTGTGATACCATATCAGAGCGCACAGTTCTTTTCTGTGCTCTTTCCAGCTTAACTCTTTTAATTTTTCTAGCGGGAGGATGAGGGCTTCCATCATCATGTGAAGCTGAACCACTAGCCATGAACATAGGCCAGGGCCTCAGCTGTTCCTTGCCACTTCGTGTCGTAAATGGCATATTGGCAAGTTTACGTTTCTCCTCAGACGATTTAAATTTATTTTTTTGGTTCTTTTCACTGAACTTTGGCTTTCTGGATTTTACACGCCCTCTACTATCACATTGGGCATCGGCCTTGGCAGATGATGTTGATGGCATTATATCGTCTATGTCATGGCTAGTGGCAGCAGCTTCAGCACTAGGAGGAAGAGGTTCTTTTTGATCTTTTCCTATTTTCTCCTCAAAATTTTTGTTCTCCACTATTTTTTGGGAGTTATATGAGACAATATGCGGCACAGGAATGACTGGAATGACTGATGAGACAGGACACTACCACTGGTCTGATGCAGCACAACAGGTTGTTGTTATAATTGTTATACTGCAGCAGTGGACATATAGCAGCAGCGTATATCGTCACTGGAATTACTGATGACACAGGACACTACCGCTGGTCTGATGCAGCACAACAGGTTGTTGTTATATTTATTATACTGCAGCAGTGGACATATAGCAGCAGTGTATATCGTCACTGGAATTACTGATGACACAGGACACTACCGCTGGTCTGATGCAGCACAACAGGTTGTTGTTAAAATTGATATACTGCAGCAGTGGACTTATAGCAGCAGCGTATATCGTCACTGAAAATACTGATGACACAGGACACTACAACTGGTCTGATGCAGCACAACAGGTTGTTGTTATAATTGATATACTGCAGCAGTGGACTTATAGCAGCAGCCTATATCGTCACTGGAATTACTGATGACACAGGACACTACCGCTGGTCTGATGCAGCACAACAGGTTGTTGTTATAATTGTTATACTGCAGCAGTGGAAATATAGCAGCAGCGTATATCGTCACTGGAATTACTGATGACACAGGACAATACCACTGGTCTGATGCAGCACAACAGGTTGTTGTTATAATTGTTATACTGCAGCAGTGGACATATAGCAGCAGCGTATATCGTCACTGGAATTACTGATGACACAGGACACTACTGCTGGTCTGATGCAGCACAACAGGTTGTTGTTATAATTATTATACTGCAGCAGTGGACATATAGCAGCAGCGTATATCGTCACTGGAATTACTGATGACACAGGACACTACCACTGGTCTGATATAGCACAACAGGTTGATGTTATAATTGTTATACTGCAGCAGTGGACTTATAGCAGCAGTGTATATCGTTACTGAAATTACTGATGACACAGGACACTACCACTGTTCTAATGCAGCACAACAGGTTGTTATAATTGTTATACTGTAGCAGTGGACATACAACAGCAGTGTATATCGTCACTGGAATTACTGATGACACAGGACACTACCACTGGTCTGCACAACACAGCACCACTTTATACAGCTACACTGGATATATGGCAGCAGAGAACACCAACACTGTGACTGCCTGGACTGATGCAGCACAATACACTGAGTGACTACACTGGACTGGACTGAGCAGCACAACACTTGCCACTCCACTTTCCCACCCCAACACATAGACACTGAACACTGAGGACACGTCCTATCTATCTATCTATCTATCTATCTATCTATCTATCTATCTATCTATCTATCTATCTTTGAAAAATACAGAACAAGAATGCCTCCTAGTGCAAAATTGTCTGTGTCAAAGTCCAATATACCCACAAAGAATCAATGGAATGCACACTTACCACAATTGAAGGCAACCATATGTCTATTGAGCGATTTAGAACAGGACCCTGGAAATTCTTTTCCCAATTTGGAGGCCAGATCCAGCCTTCAAAACTTCTCCATCACCAACAGGGTTTTCAAAAGATATTACGACACATTCTCTATTTTCTATTCTATTCCCCTGAAAACTCCATTGGTGATAGAAATGTTTTGAAGGCTGGACCCGGACTCTAAATTGGGAAAAGAATTTCCAGGGTCCTGTTCTAAAACACATACAGAATGTTAAATGCATAAATAATTTTCTCTAACGTCCTAGTGGATGCTGGGACTCCGTCAGGACCATGGGGAACAGCGGGCTCCGCAGGAGACAGGGCACATCTAAATAAAGCTTTTAGGATCACATGGTGCGTACTGGCTCCTCCCCCTATGACCCTCCTCCAGTTAGGTTTTTGTGCCCGTCCGAGAAGGGTGCAATCTAGGTGGCTCTCCTAAAGAGCTGCTTAGACAAAGTTTTTTTAGGTTTAAATCTCAGTGAATCCTGCTGGCAACAGGATCACTGCATCGAGGGACTTAGGGGAGAGATTTCCAACTCACCTGCGTGCAGGATGGATTGGAGTCTTAGGCTACTGGACACTTAGCTCCAGAGGGAGTCGGAACACAGGTCATCCTGGGGTTCGTCCCGGAGCCGCGCCGCCGACCCCCCTTACAGACGCTGAAGATCGGAGGTCCGGAAAGCAGGCGGCAGAAGACTCCTCAGTCTTCATGAAGGTAGCGCACAGCACTGCAGCTGTGCGCCATTGTTGCTACACGTCTCACTGATTCAGTCACGGAGGGTGCAGGGCGCTGCTGGGGGCGCCCTGGGCAGCAATATTAAATACCTTTAGTGGCGAAAAATACATCACATATAGCCATTAAGGCTATATGTATGTATTTAACCCAGGCCAGTTTTCTTAAAACCCGGGAGAAAAGCCGCCGAAAAAGGGGCGGAGCTTATTCTCCTCAGCACTCAGCGCCATTTTCCTGCTCAGCTCCGCTGGTGAGGAAGGCTCCCAGGATTCTCCCCTGCACTGCACTACAGAAACAGGGTAACAAAGAGAAGGGGGGCATAATTTGGCGATATTGATATATTAAAAGCGCCTATATCAAAAACAACACCTTCTAGGGTTGTTTATATACATTTATAGCGCTTTTGGTGTGTGCTGGCAAACTCTCCCTCTGTCTCCCCAAAGGGCTAAGAGGGTCCTGTCTTCGATTAGAGCATTCCCTGTGTGGCTGCTGTGTGTCGGTACGTGTGTGTCGACATGTATGAGGACGATGTTGGTGTGGAGGCAGAGCAATTGCCGGTAATGGTGATGTCACCCCCTAGGGAGTCGACACCGGAATGGATGGCTTTAGTTATGGAATTACGTGATAATGTTAGCACATTACAAAAGTCAGTTGACGAAATGAGACGGCCGGAAAACCAGTTAGTACCGGCTCAGGCGTCTCAGACACCGTCAGGGGCTGTAAAACGTCCCTTACCTCAGTCAGTCGACACGGGTACCGACACAGATGAATCTAGTGTCGACGGTGAAGAAACAAACGTATTTTCCAATAGGGCCACACGTTATATGATCACGGCAATGAAGGAGGCTTTGCAGATCTCTGATACTGCTGGTACCTCAAAAAGGGGTATTATGTGGGGGGTGAAAAAACTACCTGTAGCTTTTCCAGAATCAGAGGAATTGAATGACGTGTGTGATGAAGCGTGGGTTAACCCAGATAGAAAACTGCTAATTTCCAAGAAGTTATTGGCATTATACCCTTTCCCACCAGAGGTTAGGGCGCGCTGGGAAACACCCCCTAGGGTGGATAAGGCGCTCACACGTTTATCAAAGCAAGTGGCGTTGCCGTCTCCTGATACGGCCGCCCTCAAGGATCCAGCAGATAGGAGGCTGGAAACTACACTGAAGAGTATATACACACATACTGGTGTTATACTGCGACCGGCAATAGCCTCAGCCTGGTTGTGCAGTGCTGGGGTAGTGTGGTTGGATTCCCTGACTGAAAATATTGATACCCTGGATAGGGACAGTATTTTATTGACTCTAGAGCAATTAAAGGATGCGTTTCTTTATATGCGAGATGCTCAGAGGGATATTTGTACTCTAGCATCAAGGGTAAGCGCGATGTCCATATCTGCCAGAAGAAGTTTATGGACGCGACAGTGGTCAGGTGATGCGGATTCCAAAAGGCATATGGAAGTATTGCCATATAAAGGAGAGGAATTATTTGGGGTCGGTCTTTCGGACCTGGTGGCCACGGCAACTGCCGGCAAATCCACTTTTTTACCTCAGACCCCCTCCCAACAGAAAAAGACACCGTCTTTTCAGCCGCAGTCCTTTCGCTCCTATAAAAACAAGCGACCAAAAGGACAGTCTTATCTGCCGCGAAGCAGAGGAAAGGGTAAGAGAGGGCAGCAAGCAGCCCCTGCCCAGGACCAGAAGCCCGCCCCGGGTTCTACAAAGCCATCAGCATGACGCTGGGGCTTTACAAGCGGACTCAGGAGCGGTGGGGGGTCGACTCAAGATTTTCAGCAATCAGTGGGCTCGCTCACAAGTGGACCCGTGGATCCTGCAGATAATATCTCAGGGTTACATGTTGGAGTTCGAAAGGTCTCCCCCTCGCCGGTTCCTAAAGTCTGCTTTACCAACGTCTCCCTCAGAAAGGACGTCGGTATTGGAAGCCATTCACAAGCTGTATTCTCAGCAGGTGATAGTCAAGGTACCCCTCCTACAACAGGGAAAGGGGTATTATTCCACACTATTTGTGGTACCGAAGCCAGACGGTTCGGTAAGACCTATTCTAAACCTGAAATCCTTGAACCTGTACATACAAAAATTCAAGTTCAAGATGGAGTCACTCAGAGCAGTGATAGCGAATCTGGAGGAAGGGGACTTCATGGTGTCCCTGGACATAAAAGATGCTTATCTGCATGTCCCAATTTACCCCTCACACCAAGGGTATCTCAGGTTCGTGATACAAGACTGTCATTATCAGTTTCAAACGCTGCCGTTTGGTTTGTCCACGGCTCCTCGGGTCTTTACCAAGGTAATGACCGAAATGATGGTTCTTCTACGAAGAAAAGGCGTATTAATTATCCCTTACTTGGACGATCTCCTGATAAGGGCAAAGTCCAGAGAACAGCTGGAAGTCGGTGTAGCACTAACCCAGGTAGTGCTTCAGCAACACGGGTGGATTCTGAATCTTCCAAAATCTCAATTGACCCCGACAACACGTCTGCTGTTCCTGGGAATGATTCTGGACACGGTTCAGAAAAAGGTGTTTCTCCCGGAGGAGAAAGCAAGGGAGTTATCCGAACTTGTCAGGAACCTCCTAAAACCAGGAACTGTGTCAGTACATCAATGCACAAGAGTCCTGGAAAAGATGGTGGCTTCTTACGAAGCAATTCCATTTGGCAGATTCCATGCACGAACATTTCAGTGGGATCTGCTGGACAAATGGTCCGGATCGCATCTGCACATGCATCAGCGGATAACACTGTCACCAAGAACAAGGTTGTCTCTCCTGTGGTGGTTGCAGAGTGCCCATCTGTTAGAGGGCCGCAGATTCGGCATACAGGACTGGGTCCTGGTGACTACGGATGCCAGCCTACGAGGCTGGGGAGCAGTCACACAGGGAAGGAACTTCCAGGGCGTGTGGTCAAACCTGGAGACGTCCCTTCACATAAATATACTGGAGCTAAGAGCGATCTACAATGCTCTAAGCCTGGCAAAACCGCTGCTTCAGGGTCAGCCGGTGTTGATCCAGTCGGACAACATCACGGCAGTCGCCCACGTAAACCGACAAGGCGGCACGAGAAGCAGAAGAGCAATGACAGAAGCGGCAAGGATTCTGCGCTGGGCGGAAAATCATGTCATAGCACTGTCAGCAGTGTTCATCCCGGGAGTGGACAACTGGGAAGCAGATTTCCTCAGCAGACACGACCTTCACCCGGGAGAGTGGGGACTCCATCCAGAAGTCTTCCACATGATTGTGAACCGTTGGGAAAAACCAAAGGTGGACATGATGGCGTCTCGCCTCAACAAAAAATTGGACAGATATTGCGCCAGGTCAAGAGACCCTCAGGCAATAGCTGTGGACGCTCTGGTAACACCGTGGGTGTACCAGTCAGTGTATGTGTTCCCTCCTCTGCCTCTCATACCAAAGGTACTGAGAATTATACGGAAAAGGGGAGTAAGAACAATACTAGTGGCTCCGGACTGGCCAAGAAGAACTTGGTATCTGGAACTTCAAGAGATGCTCACGGAGGATCCGTGGCCTCTACCTCTAAGAAGGGATCTGCTTCAGCAGGGACCTTGTATGTTCCAAGACTTACCGCGTCTGCGTTTGACGGCAGGGCGGTTGAACGCCGGATTCTAAAAGAAAAGGGCATTCCAGAGGAAGTTATTCCTACCTTGATGAAGGCTAGGAAGGAAGTGACTGTACAACATTATCACCGCATTTGGCGAAAATATGTTGCGTGGTGTGAGGCCAAAAAGGCCCCAACGGAAGAATTTCAATTGGGTCGATTCTTACATTTCCTGCAAGCAGGATTGTCTATGGGCCTAAAATTAGGGTCCATTAAAGTTCAAATTTCGGCCTTATCAATCTTCTTCCAGAAGGAATTGGCGTCAGTTCCTGAAGTACAAACTTTTGTCAAAGGTGTACTACATATACAACCCCCAATGGTGCCTCCAGTGGCACCGTGGGATTTGAACGTAGTTTTGAATTTTCTCAAATCTCATTGGTTTGAGCCTCTAAAATCGGTAGATTTAAAATACCTTACATGGAAGGTAACCATGTTATTGGCCCTGGCTTCAGCCAGGAGAGTTTCAGAGTTGGCGGCTTTATCGTACAAAAGCCCATATCTGATTTTCCATTCGGACAGGGCAGAACTGCGGACACGTCCTCATTTTCTCCCTAAGGTGGTTTCGGCTTTTCACTTGAACCAGCCTATTGTGGTGCCTGCGGCTACTAGCGACTTGGAGGACTCCAAGTTACTGGACGTTGTCAGAGCATTAAAAATATATATTTCAAGGACAGCTGAAGTCAGAAAATCTGACTCGTTGTTTATATTGTATACACCCAACAAGATGGGTGCTCCTGCGTCTAAACAGACGATTGCACGTTGGATCTGTAGCACAATCCAATTTGCACATTCTGTGGCAGGCCTGCCACAGCCTAAATCTGTAAAGGCCCACTCCACAAGGAAAGTGGGCTCATCTTGGGCGGCTGCCCGAGGGGTCTCGGCATTACAACTTTGCCGAGCAGCTACGTGGTCAGGGGAGAACACGTTTGTAAAATTTTACAAATTTGATACTCTGGCTAAGGAGGACCTGGAGTTCTCTCATTCGGTGCTGCAGAGTCATCCGCACTCTCCCGCCCGTTTGGGAGCTTTGGTATAATCCCCATGGTCCTGACGGAGTCCCAGCATCCACTAGGACGTTAGAGAAAATAAGAATTTACTTACCGATAATTCTATTTCTCATAGTCCGTAGTGGATGCTGGGCGCCCATCCCAAGTGCGGATTGTCTGCAATGTTTGTACATAGTTATTGTTACAAAAATCGGGTTATTACTATTGTTGTGAGCCATCTTTTCAGAGGCTACTTCATTTGTTGTTATCATACTGTTAACTGGGTTCAGATCACAAGTTGTACGGTGTGATTGGTGTGGCTGGTATGAGTCTTACCCGGGATTCAAGATCCTTCCTTATTGTGTACGCTCGTCCGGGCACAGTACCTGGCTGAGGCTTGGAGGAGGGTCATAGGGGGAGGAGCCAGTACGCACCATGTGATCCTAAAAGCTTTATTTAGATGTGCCCTGTCTCCTGCGGAGCCCGCTGTTCCCCATGGTCCTGACGGAGTCCCAGCATCCACTACGGACTATGAGAAATAGAATTATCGGTAAGTAAATTCTTATTTTATATATACATTAGAATAACTATCACAAACTTACTAATTTAGCAAATACCTGTTGCGTTCTAACTTTCAGTAGATAGTTATTTAACTACAGAGAGAATGGATTGAACATTCATTTACAAAACTCCTTCAATAAATAGTCTTAGGAATTTAAAACCAAATGTGTATCTGTTGTCTTTCTTCTTAACAAGATTCTCTCTTTTATCTCCAAGGAGAATATATAATTTGCTTAAAATACAAATCTAGTGAGACGCTTGCTGTATGTATGTTCATGTTTTGTGCTATACTAATTTATCTGACCTCTTTTCTCTCCATTCCGTGTGACCCTAGAGAAAGCAATTAACAAGGTAGAAATAGGTGTCAGCAATAAACATAAACCTAAAATAAACTGGAAAATAAAACAGACTGCTTCAAAAGTTGTTTTATTATGCTTGATGGAAGCTGCCATGTAGGTGACATTGCTGATACTCTTGTGCTTTTTTATTTTTGGAATGTCAAAATGGTGTCATACTGCAATTATGGAAACAGAAATGCTTCCGTCATCCACATGCATTTATACATTTTTAGTATTTGACATATTTGTTTTCATTTGACTAAATGATGTGCGTGATAACTGTTTTGTAATTGTTACAGCAATTTGTGCTTTCAAACTGAGATGTTTGACAAGTATTGTGCTTCTTGTATGTGAACATAAGCAACAGCAGTCCTTTTTTCTTGCTTCCTTCTGGGATTTTAAGTCACCAATACTAATACATGGAGTGTATCGTCTGCACTGATCAATAATCCGCTCTCTCTCTCTCTGTCCTCTCATATTGGACAATATATCATATAAGGGAAAGGTGCATCCTACTACAGCTAGATATAACAGTTTAACAAATAGAAGAAAAAGGAACCCTAAAGATGCCCTTGGCCAATTACTGTAGTTTTAATAAAATATAACTTTTATTTATTTCACATAAAATACACGGACTTTAGCAAAATATTAAAATGAAAGAAGATATGAAAATTGTGCAGAGATTGAAAACAAGTGTAAAGAAAATTGTTAGCATCTGATGAATGAACCCCCATGTGGATATAATATAACAGGTATGTAATTCCTGGACATATGTGTTTATTTATGAAGCGTTGGGTTGTAGAACCAAGCACTTTTGATCGTTTTTCATGACTGAATTCAAAAGGGCAATGATTTTATTAGTAAAATATGGCTAGTAAAATCGGGATGCGGTTAGCATCCTGGCAGTTGGGATGCCGGCGGTCATGTGACTGACGCTGGAATCTCAACACCACTCAAAATCCCAACACCAGAACTCCGCATGCCAACATCCCGAAGGTAAGTATTGGGGCCATTGTTAGGGTTAGGACCGGGGGTGGTTAGGGTTAGTCACTAGTGGGGGGGGAGGGTTAGCCGTAGCTGCCACCCCCTTGAGTCTTAGCCCTAGCCACCACACCCCGGTGTCTTAGCCCTAGATGCCACCCCCACTAACTTAGTTCTAGCCACCACCCCAGGTGAGTTATGATTAGGGTAAGGGACAGGAGAGGGATAAAATAATTACCCCAACGTAATGATACAGAGCCGGCACTTTGGTGTCACACGCTGTGACGCCACCGATGCGGAGCAGTACCAGCTACACAGATTTAGACACTGGGATGTGGAAAAGAACCCGCCACACAGTGTTGGACGCTGGGATGCGGCACAGTACCAGCTACACTGGATTGCTGTGTTGCAGAGCAGTACCAGCTACACAGGATTGCTGGGATGCGGAGCAGTACCAGCTACACAGGATTGTTGGGATACGGAGCAGAACCAGCTACACCGACTTAGATGCTGGGATGTGGAGCAGTACCAGCCACACAGGATTGCTGGATGTTGAGCAGTACCAGTTGCACAGGATTGATCAGATGTTGCAGTACCAGCTGTTGCAGGAACACTGGGATGTTGCAGTACCAGCTATTGCAGGATCACTGGGATGTGCAGCACAAACTATTGCAGGATTGCACAGACTTAGAAGCTGGGATGTGGAGCAGTATTAGCTACACAGGATTGCTGGGATGTGGAGCAGTACAAGCTACACAGGATTAATGGGATGTCGCAGTACCAGCTATTGCAGGAACACTGGGATGTTGCGGTACCAGCTATTGCAGGAACAATGGGATGTTGCAGTACCAGCTATTGCAAGAACACTGAGATTTTGCAATACCAGCTATTGCAGGATCACTGGGAGGTGTAGTACCAGCTATTGCAGGATTGCATGTGAGAGTCAGTGAGTGCTAAAGATGCCAACTTGAGTTAATAGGTAGAATGCTAGCCAGAGAGATTCTCAGCATAGGCCTCGGCAGGTCTACAGACAACAAAGCACTGACAATCAGGAAGCTCCTCTGAAGGATCTTTATACCCCTGGGTCTCAGTCTCACTGCTGATGCAGCTTCCTATCTTACTCCATTGGTGCTCCAGCGGACATGTGACAAGGTTTAAGATGGTGACGCCTAGCGCCGGCTCCACGTGGGACGCCGATCACCTTGGCTGCTGAGGGGAAGATGGACAGTGGCCTACAGCTGCCGGCAGAGACACGAAGCCACACCATCACTGAGTGGGAGAAGTGGGAGAGCACCTGGCAATAAACTAAGTTATACTGGCAACTAGATAGTTGTTCAGGAAGGGTTTAAAAAAGGACTCCTGGTCCTTGATTGGCTGTCAGAGTCTACTGGGAGCAAAGTGCATTCCTGTTAGTGGAAATGCAGTCAGCTGACCATTTCCAAAATGACAAAGCCCATGCACTGGGAATTCACTGAAGGAGAGTATTAGCGTGGCATGCAGGAAGAGGCAGCTGAGGACTTCAGAGCAAGCTGGGAGAGACAGTGGCATGGTATTGGGGTGCTTAGCCCTGGACCATGACACTACATACCGCTGAGTCGTACTCAACTAAGGGGTATATTTACTAAACCTTGGATAGAGATAAAGTTGCTGGAGACAAAGTACCAGCCAATTGGCTCCTAACTGCTATGCCACAGGCTGTGGTTAAAAAATGACAGGAGACGATTGGCTGGTACTTTATCTCCAGCAACTTTATCTCCATCTAAAGCTTAGTAAATAGACCCCTTAGTCTCATCACCAATAACAAGGGATTTTAACATGAAATCTGAGAGAAGAAAGGGAGATAGAGGAGATAGAGAAGAGGAAGAGAGAGAGAGAGAGCGGGGATAGGGGGGAGAGGGAGGGTCAGGGGAGAGAGGGAAGAGAGGGAGTGAATGAGAAGGGGGATAGAGAGAGGGAGTGAGAGAGGAAGGAGAGGGGGGAGAGAGAGGGAGGAGAGAGAGGGAGGAGAGAGAGGGAGGAGAGGGGGGAGAGAGAGAGAGGGAGAGAGATACTGTAGAATGGTAAAAGAAGGAGATGTAGAGAGAGGGGGTAGAGAGAGAGGGACAGAGAGAGAAGAGAGGGAGTGAGAAAGAAGGGGGTGAGGAGAGAGGAGATAGAGGGAGGGAAGAGGGAAGAGGGGGATAGAGAGGGATAGAGAGAGAATGGGGAGAAATAGAGAATGGGAGGAGAGAGAGCAGGATAGAGGGAGAGAGAGGGGCAGAGAGAGAGAGAGAGATAGAGAGAGAGAGGATAGCTGAAATAGAGGGGGAGATAGGGACAGGGATGGAGATAGAGAGATTGGGGGAGAATGCAGAGAGACCTTCTAGCAAGTTTGGTAGGCTCTGGGGCCAGCACCTGTGGTAGCAACTGCGCCCAGCTGCTGCGCATGAAGGCCCTCGAGCTGGCCCTGTGTCAGAAGCCTGGGAAGTCAAGCAATATCAGAGAGTAGGGAATGGGAGGGGCACACTGCTGTGAGTGAAGCTCCTCGGCTGCCGCAGCAGTAGAGGTACAGCTCAGCTGCCAAGGAGGATGGAGAGGAGACAGGTAAATTCCTACTCCAATGTTTTTTTGCAGTTGTGAGGACAGTGTGTGGGGGCCCCACAAATTTGTTGCCCAGGGGCCCCCACAGACCTTAATCCGGCCCTGCCCCCCCCGGCCTGCCAGTGCACACACACAAACACACACAAACACACACACACACACACACACACACACACACACACACACACACACTGCCCCACAGCCACGCACACACACCCACTGCTCCATGGCAATGCACACACACACTGTCCCTATAGCTGCGTACACACACACTGCCCCATGACCTGGAGCCTCTAGATATCGGCGGTAGGAGCCGGGGGCAGCCCTGGGTCTACAGTCCAGGAAGTCCGCCACTGATGGCGGTCCTGGTTATCCATACCAGCAGTGTGTGATATTCTCAGCCATGGTAGTTTATAAGAACTACTACTCTGATGAATAATATTAAACTGTGCAGTTGAAGTAGAATGTCTGACATGGCAAATGAAAGACACAGTTTCATGTTTGCTTTCTAAATTGCATCGTCTGAGTTTTACATATTTGTAATGTACAATGATGTCAGCCACACCTGGACTTGACAATTTTCAATGTTTTTGTTTTTATAATGTGACTATTCATCAAGGGATGCAGCTTTCCTTTTCTTGGTGACAGACATTTGCTTGTCTCAATTTGTCACAAATATATCATGACAAATTATGGGATTTTATCAAAGGTCTTTCACAAGACATGCAACATACAGTATCAGAAAAGTGCAGGGAGAATGATTGTTTTTTTTTTTTTTTTTACTGAACTCAGAGTAATTTAAAAGAAAAAATGCTAGCTATGCCAAGGCTATCTTCTATAAGCACAAATGTGTTATGCACAACAAGTCCAAGGTCTTTATCTTATGTGCCACATTGCATAAAACTCAAGGTTTTGTAGCGCACTATTTCTCAAATGTATCTGTCATGTACAATGTCAAAGTACAAAATAGAACGATATTCTACATGGCCGCCACAAATAAGAATATTTGTAAAAAAATTGCTGATTCTAGATGAATTTTAACCAAGTATATATATTTATATGGGAATTTAAGTAATTTAACATAATATAGTTTATTAATTATTATACACATTGTATGGTTTCTTCTTAGGATTGTATGTGTGTGTGTGTGTGTGTGTGTGTGTGTGTGTGTGTGTGTATATCTGTATATATATATATATATATATATACACCTCAAAAAATTCTATTAAAACAGTCTGCTTTATATTGGTGAGTGCCTGAATGGAATCATTTTTATTCTTACCTGATTTTGTATTTCGGACTGCTAGTCCTTATTGGAGCACCCCACTGCTTACACTATTATTGGAGAGTGCAGACACACGGAACTATATGCAATTAGAGTACTTGTTTGAGATTATCAAATACTCTTTTGTCTAGCACCACCCTACATTTTGATTATACTATTTCTCTTGCTGGAATTTGCTGCTTATCCCAATTTTCCCGGAGGAGTTGTTTGGACAGCTGCTACTTTGGAATACCTAAGGACTGTACAACAATGCTGTGGTTTTAACAATACAGGTTCAGAACATTTATTTGTGATTTTGAACTTTTTAACAGAGTTACAGTATGTATGTTGTTTCTTCCTTTTTTGTGTGCATGCTATTCATTCTTTTGATCACCATTCTGCTGAATTGTCGCTCCTATCCTGACATATCATTATTTGTATTGGTACCATTTTCTGTACTGACGTTTTACTATTATGTCTGTTGATGTGGGTCCTGAATTTGATGAGGCTGTGTTTAACAGTATTGAATCTAATATCGTGTTTTTGACCGATGATGATGTGGACAAGGTGTTGTTTGACCACTCTGAATTCTTAAAACTCCCTGATGAGAGACATAGGGATCTCTTTGACAAAATTTTTAAATTAAAAAAATGTGAGATAGAATTTACCTTGCATGGACAGTTCCTGTCTGATTTTTATAGAAATAAAAAGATACCTAGGAGGTTCAGATTGACCAATGTCCCTACGATTGGACGCAGCAACATTTCTTTTTGCACCAAATGGTGCGGTGTTCTAAACTGGTGGATCATCTGAATTTGTTAGATACTCCCATTCAGTGCCGTAACTAGCCATTTTAGCGCTGTGTACAATAAACGACAGTGGCGCCCCCCCCCCCCACGTAAGACAGGGGCAGTGCGCGCCGCAGGCGCGTGAAAAATTTTATAGGGGCGTGGCTTCACGGGGAAGGGGCATGGCCACAAAATAACAGCAATTCATACTACGGTGCACAGTAGTCTACATTATTCAAATTACGCTGCACAGTAGCGCCACTACACCAGGTAGAGCCCCTTTTATACATTACAGCAGACAGCGTCCCCCTTTTTACACATTGCGGCAGCCAGTCCCCCTCTTTACACATTGCGGCAGCCAGGCCCCCTCTTTACACATTGCGGCAGCCAGGCACCCTTTTTACACATTGCGGCAGCCAGACCCCTTTTTATACATTGTGGCAGCCAGTCCCCCTTTTTACACATTGCGGCAGCCAGGACCCCATTTTACACATTGCGGCAGCCAGGCCCCCTTTTTACACATTGCGGCAGCCAGACCCCCTTTTTATACATTGCGGCAGCCAGGACCCCTTTTTACACATTGCGGCAGACGGTGTCCCCCTGAGAGAGAGAGAGAGAGAGAGAGAGAGAGAAAGGGAGAGAGAAAGAGATAGAGAGAGAGAGAGAGAGAGAGAGAGAGAGAGAGAGAGAGAGAGAGACATACTTACCTTCTCCCCGCTGACAGGCTTCTCGTGCAGCTCCCTCTCGGTGCAGGCTGTGTGAGGTGAGAAGGAGGAGGAGGGAGGGGGAGCATGGAGCCGCAGCAGCGCTATTTGATTGGTAGTAAGCGCCGCTGCAGCATCCCCCTCTCCTTCTGTATTGGTTGCCTGGCGCTGCTGTGGATGCTGGGATGAAGGAACCGCATCCCAGCATCCATAGCAGCGCCGGGCAGCCAATACAGAAGGAGAGGGGGATGCTGCAGCGGCGCTTACTACCAATCAAATAGCGCTGCTGCGGCTCACTGCTCCCCCTCCCTCCTCCTCCTTGAACCCGGCGCTGGTCTCTCTCCTCCAGCGCGGCGCACGGCGCACACAGAGGCGGCATGTGATGAGTCAATTTGACTCATTACATGCCGCTGCCCGTTGCGCCCCCAGGGCAACTGCGCTGTGTGCCAAGCCCCCTTGGCACACACGTAGTTACGGCCCTGCTCCCATTAGGTTTACCAGTCAAACGCATGAGTTACGTATTAATTTTTTGGATGTGACAATATTTCGAGAGGGCCATGGATTGGGTATACCTTGCATCGTAAAAATACTGATAGGAATACTTTCTTACATTCGAGAAGTCATCATCCGTCTAATCTTAAACAGTTTTCCTATATCATAATTTTGGAGGATATTAAGGAACAATTCTGTGCCAGCAACAGCTGAATTACAACTAGAACAGATGTCTACTCGTTTTGAACAAAAAGGTACTCTCCTATGACCATAAGTAGGTGTCTCACCAAAGCAAGGCAAAGGTTTTCACAGGTTGATGGAAAACAAACAAGGGGATTGGACCCCTCACGTCTGATATTTACAAGCACATATGATGTGGCAGCTAATCAAGCACATAAAATAATAACCAGGCATTGGCTAGTATTACCTTCAGATCCAACATTGACTACCTTAGGCTCAACACCTCCTGTCTTTGCATACAGACGATAAAGAAATTTAAAAGGCTTTTCTCTATCGTCCTAGTGGATGCTGGGGTTCCTGAAAGGACCATGGGGAATAGCGGCTCCGCAGGAGACAGGGCACAAAAGTTAAGCTTTAGGATCAGGTGGTGTGCACTGGCTCCTCCCCCTATGACCCTCCTCCAAGCCTCAGTTAGGTTTTTGTGCCCGGCCGAGAAGGGTGCAATCTAGGTGGCTCTCCTAAAGAGCTGCTTAGAAAAGTTTAGTTTTAGGTTTTTTATTTTACAGTGAGTCCTGCTGGCAACAGGATCACTGCATCGAGGGACTTAGGGGAGAAGAAGTGAACTCACCTGCGTGCAGGATGGATTGGCTTCTTAGGCTACTGGACATTAGCTCCAGAGGGACGATCACAGGTACAGCCTGGATGGGTCACCGGAGCCGCGCCGCCGGCCCCCTTGCAGATGCCGAAAAGAGAAGAGGTCCAGAAATCGGCGGCAGAAGACTCTTCAGTCTTCTTAAGGTAGCGCACAGCACTGCAGCTGTGCGCCATTGCTCTCAGCACACTTCACACGGCAGTCACTGAGGGTGCAGGGCGCTGGGGGGGGGGCGCCCTGGGCAGCAATGGAAACCTGTTATTTGGCAAAAAATACCTCACATATAGCCTCCGGGGGCTATATGGAGATATTTAACCCCTGCCAGAATCCGTTGAAGAGCGGGAGACGAGCCCGCCGAAAAGGGGGCGGGGCCTATCTCCTCAGCACACAGCGCCATTTTCCCTCACAGAAAGGCTGGAGGGAAGGCTCCCAGGCTCTCCCCTGCACTGCACTACAGAAACAGGGTTAAAACAGAGAGGGGGGGCACTAATTTGGCGTTAGACATATATATAAAGATGCTATAAGGGAAAACACTTATATAAGGTTGTCCCTATATAATTATAGCGTTTTTGGTGTGTGCTGGCAAACTCTCCCTCTGTCTCTCCAAAGGGCTAGTGGGTCCTGTCCTCTATCAGAGCATTCCCTGTGTGTGTGCTGTGTGTCGGTACGTGTGTGTCGACATGTATGAGGACGATGTTGGTGAGGAGGCGGAGCAATTGCCTGTAATGGTGATGTCACTCTCTAGGGAGTCGACACCGGAATGGATGGCTTATTTAGGGAATTACGTGATAATGTCAACACGCTGCAAGGTCGGTTGACGACATGAGACGGCCGACAAACAATTAGTACCGGTCCAGACGTCTCAAAAACACCGTCAGGGGTTTAAAACGCCCGTTTACCTTAGTCGGTCGACACAGACACAGACACGGACACTGAATCCAGTGTCGACGGTGAATAAACAAACGTATTCCTCATTAGGGCCACACGTTAAGGGCAATGAAGGAGGTGTTACATATTTCTGATACTACAAGTACCACAAAGATGGGTATTATGTGGCAGTGAAAAAACTACCGTAGTTTTTCCTGAATCAGATAAAATAAAATGAAGTGTGTGATGAGGCGTGGGTTTACCCCGATAGCAAATATTGGCGTTATACCTTTTCCCGCCAGAAGTTAGGGCGCGTTGGGAAACACCCCTTAGGGTGGATAAGGCGCTCACACGCTTATCATGTGGCGTTACCGTCTCCAGATACGGCCGCCCTCAAGGAGCCAGCTGATATGAAGCTGGAGTAATATCCTAAAAAGTATATACACACATACGGTGGTTATACTGCGACCAGCGATCGCCTCAGCCTGGAAATGCAGTGCTGGGTTGGCTTGGTCGGATTCCCTGACTGAAAATATTTTAGTGATATAGAGCATTTAATAGGATGCAGTCTATATATATATATATATATATATATATATATGCGAGATGCACAGAGGGATATTTGCACTCTGGCATCAAGATAAGTGCGTTGTCCATATTTGCCAGAAGATGTTATGGACACGACAGTGGTCAGGTGATGCAGATCCCATACGGCACATGAAAGTATGGTCGTATAAAGGAGAGTAGGTACTTGGGGTCGGTCCATCGGACCTGGGGGCCACGGCAACAGCTGGGAAATCCAACCTTTTTACCCCAAGTCACATCTCAGCAGAAAAAGACACTGTCTTTTCAGCCTCAATCCTTCCGTTCCCATAAGGGCATGCGGGCAAAAGGCCAGTCATATCTGCCCAGACATAGAGGAAAGGGAAGTAGACTGCAGAAGGCAGCCCCTTTCCAGGAACAGAAGCCCTCCACCGAGTCTGCCAAGTCCTCAGCAGGACGCTGGGGCCGTGCAAGCTGACTCAGGTGAGGTGGGGGGTCGTCTCAAGAGTCTCAGCGTGCAGTGGGATCACTCGCAAGTTGACCCCTAGATCGTACAAAGTATTATCCCAGGGGTACAGTTTGGAGATTCGAGACATCTTTTCCTCGCAGGTTCCTGAAGTCTGCTTTACCAAAGGCTCCCTCTGACAGGGAGGCAGTATTGGGAAAAAATTCACAAGCTGTATTTCCAGCAGGTGATAATCAAAGTACCCCTCCTACAATCAAGGAAAAGGGTATTAGTCTTCCACACTATATTGTGGTACTGAAGCCAGACGGCTTGGTGAGACATATTCTAAATCTGAAATTTTTGAACACTTACATACAAAGGTTCAAATCAAGATGGAGTCACTCAGACAGTGATAGCGAACCGGAAAAAAGGGGACTATATGGTGTCCCTGGACATCAAGGATTACCTCCATGTCCAAATTTGCCCTTCTCAACAAGGGTACCTATGGTTCGTGGTACAGAACTGTCAATATCAGTTTCTGACGCTGCCGTTGAATTATCCACGGCACCCCGGGCCTTTACCAAGGTAATGGCCGAAAAGATGATTCTCTTCAAAGAAAAGGGCATCTTAATTATCCCTTACTTGGACGATATCCTGAAAAGGGAAAGGTCCAGAGAACAGTTGGAGGTCGGAATAGCACTATCTAAAGTAGTTCTATGACAGCACGAGTGGATTCTAAATATTCCAAAAATCGCAGCGTTTTTCCGACGATACGTCTGCTGTTCCTAGGAATGATTCTGGGCATAGTCCAGAAAAAGGTGTTTCTCCTGGAGGAGAAAGCCAGGGAGCTATCCGAACTAGTCAGAAACCTCCTAAAACCAGGCCAAGTATCAGTGCATCAATGCACAGGAGTCCTGGGAAAAATGGTGGCTTCTTACGAAGCAATTCCATTCGGCAGATCTCACGCAAAAAATTTTCAGGGGGATTTGCTGGACGAATGGTCCGGATCGCATCTTCAGATGCATCAGCAGATAATCCTGTCTCCAAGGACAAGGGTGTCTTTTCTGTGGGGGCTGCAGAGTGCTCATCTTCTAGAGGACAGCACATTCAGCATTCAGGACTGTGTTCTGGTGACCACGGATGCCAGCCTGAGAGGCTGGGAAGCAGTCACACAGGGAAGAAATTTCCAAGGAATGTGGTCAAGTCTGGAGACTTTTCTCCACATGAATATACTGGAGCTAAGAGCAATTTCCAATGCTCTGAGCCTAGGAAGACCTCTGCTTCAAAGTCAGTCGGTGCTGATCTGGTCGGACATCATCATGGCAGTCGCCCACGTAAACAGACGGGGCGGCACAAGAAGCAGGAGGGCAATGACAGCAAGAACTTTTCGCTGAGCAAAAAATCATGTGATAACACTGTCAGCAGTGTTCATTCCGGGAGTGGAAAACTGAATTTCCTCAGCAGGAATGAATTCCACTCGGAAAAGTGGGAACTTCATCTGTAAGTTTCCACATGATTGTAAACCGTGGGAAAGACCAAAGGTGGTCATAAGATGGCGTCCCACCTGAAGCGCCAGGTCAAGAGACCCTCAGGCAATAGCTGGGTCGCTCTGGTAACACCGTGGGTGTACCAGTCGGGTATGTGTTCCCTCCTCTGCCTCTCATACCCAGGGTATTGAGAATTATAGGAAGGAGAGGAGTAAGAATTATACTCGTGGCTCCGGTTTGGCCAAGAAGGACTTGGTAACCGGAACCTCAAGAGATAAGAAGGGTCTTGATTCAGCAAGAATCATGTCTGTTCCAAGACTTACCGCAGCTGCGTTGACGCAGGGGCGGGTGAACGCCGGATCCTAAGGGAAAAAGGCATTCCGGAAGAGGTCATCCCTACCCTGGTCAGAGCCAGGAAGGAGGTGACCGCACAACATTATCACAGTTTAGGTGAAAATATGTTCCATGGTGTGAGGCCAGGAAGGCTCCACGGAAGAATTTCAACTAGGTTAATTCCTATATTTCCTGCAAACAGGAGTGTCTATGGGCCTCAAATTGGGGTCCATTAAGGTTCAAATTTCGGCCTGTCGATTTTCTTCCAGAAAGAATTGGCTTCAGTTCCTGAAGTCCAGAAGTTTGTCAAGGGAGTACTGCATATACAACCCCTTTTGATGTCTCCAGTGGCACTGGGGGATCTCAACGTAGTTTTGGGGATTCCAAAAAATCACATTGGTTTAAACCACTCAAATCTGTGGATTTGATATATCTCACATGGAAAGTGAACATGCGGTTGGTCCTGGCCTCGGCCAGTCGAGTGTCAAAATTGGCGGCTTTGTCTCACAAAGCCATATCTGATTGTCCATTCGGACAGAGCAAAGCTGCGGACTCGTCCCCAGTTTATCCCTAAGGTGGTGTCAGCGTTTTACCTGAACCAGCTTATTGTGGTACCTGCGGCTACTAGGGACTTGGAGGACTCCAAGTTGCTGGATGTTGTCAGGGCCCTGAAAATATAGTTTTCCAGGTCGGCTGGAGTCAGGAAATCTGACTTGCTGTTTTATCCTGTATGCACCCAACAAGCTGGGTGCCCCTGCTTCTAAGCAGACTATTGCTCATTGGATTTGTAGTACAATTCAGCTTGCACATTCTGTGGCAGGCTTGCCACAGCCAAAAATATGTAAATGCCCATTCCACAAGGAAGGTGGGCTCATCTTGGGCGGCTGCCCGAGGGGTCTCGGCTTTACAACTTTGCCGAGCGGCTACGTGGTCGGGGGAGAACACGTTTGTAAAATCCTACAAATTTGATACCCTGGCTAAGGAGGACCTGGAGTTCTCTCATTCGGTGCTGCAGAGTCATCCGCACTCTCCCGCCCGTTTGGGAGCTTTGGTATAATCCCCATGGTCCTTTCAGGAACCCCAGCATCCACTAGGACGATAGAGAAAATAAGAATTTACTTACCGATAATTCTATTTCTCGGAGTCCGTAGTGGATGCTGGGCGCCCATCCCAAGTGCGGATTATCTGCAATACTTGTACATAGTTATTGTTAACTAAATCGGGTTATTGTTGTAGTGAGCCATCTTTCAGAGGCTCCTCTGTTCTCATACTGTTAACTGGGTTCAGATCACAGGTTGTACAGTGTGATTGGTGTGGCTGGTATGAGTCTTACCCGGGATTCAAAATCCTTCCTTATTATGTACGCTCGTCCGGGCACAGTATCCTAACTGAGGCTTGGAGGAGGGTCATAGGGGGAGGAGCCAGTGCACACCACCTGATCCTAAAGCTTAACTTTTGTGCCCTGTCTCCTGCGGAGCCGCTATTCCCCATGGTCCTTTCAGGAACCCCAGCATCCACTACGGACTCCGAGAAATAGAATTATCGGTAAGTAAATTCTTATTTTTGATGAGACCTATGTTGAGGCCCCAGTTACCATGCGACAGTAGGTTGCCAAGGGGCAGAAATGGATGTTTCAGTTGTGCAGATTACGCAACGTGTAGGTCTATGGTAACTGGATCATATATTAAACATCCACATAGTGGAAAAAAGTTGCCAATATGGCACATATTACATGGCAGAATGGACTTTGTAATATATGTCCTAATATGCCCATGTGGGCTGCATTACGTCAGAATGACAAAAAGATGCTTCCATGACCGTATGGTGAATCACGGCTCTACAATTAGGCTGGCGTTGGAGACTCAGTCGTCCGACAAACCAGTGGCTGCACATTTTCAACAAGCTGGACACTCTATTGCCAACTAATGTTGTATATTAGTGGACCATGGGGGCCATTCCGAGTTGATCGCTAGCTAAAATTGTTCGCTGCGCTGCGATTAAGGAAAAATCCGGCACTTCTGCGCATGCGTATGCGGCGCAGTGCGCACGCGCAACGTACTTTCACAATGGCCAATGTATTTTCTCTAACGTCCTAGTGGATGCTGGGGACTCCGTAAGGACCATGGGGAATAGACGGGCTCCGCAGGAGACAGGGCACTTTAAGAAAGAATTTGGATACTGGTGTGCTCTGGCTCCTCCCTCTATGTCCCTCCTCCAGACCTCAGTTTGAATCTGTGCCCAGACGAGCTGGGTGCTACTTAGTGAGCTCTACTGAGCTTGCTAAAAAGAAAGTATTTTGTTAGGTTTTTTTATTTTCAGAGAGATCTGCTGGCAACAGGCTCTCTGCTACGTGGGACTGAGGGGAGAGAAGCAGCCCTACTCACCGAAGATAGGTCCTGCTTCTTAGGCTACTGGACACCATTAGCTCCAGAGAGATCGTACACAGGATCGCACCCTTGGTCGTCCGATCCCGAAGCCGCGCCGCCGTCCCCCTCGCAGAGCCAGAAGACAGAAGCCGGTGTCTGAAGCAAGAAGACGCCGAATTCAGCGGCAGAAGACTCCAGTCTTCATATGAGGTAGCGCACAGCACTGCAGCTGTGCGCCATTGCTACCACACTAACCCACACACTCCGGTCACTGTAGGGTGCAGGGCGCAGGGGGGGGGGGGGGGGCGCTCTGGGCAGCAATTAGGAACCTCTTGGCAAAAAGCAGCATATATATAGTTGGGCACTGTATATATGCATCAGCCCCCGCCATTATTTTACACACAAACGCGGGACAGAAGCCCGCCGCTGAGGGGGCGGGGCTTCTTCCTCAGCACTCACCAGCGCCATTTTCTCTCCACAGCTCCGCTGAGAGGAAGCTCCCCAGTCTCTCCCCTGCAGAATCACGGTAGAAGAGGGTAAAAAGAGAGGGGGGGGCACATAAATTTGGCGCAAAAACAGTATATACAGCAGCTACTGGGTTAACACTAAGTTACTGTGTGATACCTGGGTCATATAGCGCTGGGGTGTGTGCTGGCATACTCTCTCTCTGTCTCTCCAAAAGGCCTTGTGGGGGAACTGTCTTCAAATAGAGCATCCCCTGTGTGTGTGGTGTGTCGGTACGCTTGTGTCGGCATGTTTGACGAGCAAGGCTATGTGGAAACAGAGCGGGAACAAATGAATGTGGGGTTGCCGCCGACGGCGCCGACACCCGATTGGATGGATATGTGGAAGGTTTTAAATGATAATGTTAATTCCTTGCATAAAAGGTTGGATAAAGCTGAAGCCTTGGGACAGTCAGGGTCTCAACCCATGCCTGATCCTATGTCGCAGAGGCCGTCAGGATCTCAGAAGCGCCCACTCTCCCAAATTGTTGACACAGATATCGACATGGATTCTGACTCAAGTGTTGATGGCGATGAGGCAAAGTTACAGCCTAAAATGGCTAAAGCCATCCGTTACATGATTATAGCAATGAAAGATGTGTTGCACATCACAGAGGAAACACCAGTCCCTGACAGAGGGTTTATATGTATGGGGAAAAAAGGCAAGAGGTGACCTTTCCCCCTTCACATGAGTTAAATGAGTTATGTGAAAAGGCTTGGGAATCTCCAGATAGGAAACTGCAGATTTCCAAACGGATGCTTATGGCGTATCCCTTCCCGCCAACGGACAGGCTACGCTGGGAATTCTCCCCTAGGGTGGACAAAGCTCTAACACGCTTATCCAAGAAGGTAGCCCTGCCGTCACAGGATACGGCCACCCTAAAGGATGCTGCTGATAGAAAGCAGGAGGGTATTTATACACATTCAGGTACCTTACTAAGGCCGGCAATTGCGTCGGCCTGGATGTGTAGTGCGGTAGCAGCATGGACAGATACCTTATCTGAGGAACTTGATACCTTGGATAAGGATACTATATTACTAACCCTGGGGCATATAAAAGACGCTGTCCTATATATGAGAGATGCTCAAAGAGACATTAGCCTACTGGGCTCTAGAATAAATGCAATGTCGATTTCTGCCAGAAGGGTCCTGTGGACTCGGCAATGGACAGGCAATGCCGACTCAAAAAGGCACATGGAGGTTTTACCTTACAAGGGTGAGGAATTGTTTGGTGACGGTCTCTCGGACCTGGTCTCCACAGCTACGGCTGAAAAGTAAAATTTTTTGCCATATGTTCCCTCACAACCTAAGAAAGCACCGTATTACCAAATGCAGTCCTTTCGATCACAAAAAGGCAAGAAAGTCCGAGGTGCGTCCTTTCTTGCCAGAGGCAGGGGTAGAGGAAAGAAGCTGCACAATACAGCTAGTTCCCAGGAACAGAAGTCCTCCCCGGCTTCCACTAAATCCACCGCATGACGCTGGGGCTCCACAGGCGGAGCTAGGCCCGGTGGGGGCGCGTCTCCGAAATTTCAGCCACAAGTGGGTTCACTCCCAGGTGGATCCCTGGGCTATAGAGATTGTGTCTCAGGGATACAAGCTGGAATTCGAAGAGATGCCCCCTCACCGTTACCTCAAATCGGCCCTTAGAGAGGGAAATAGTGTTAGCTGCAATTCACAAATTGTATCTTCAGCAGGTGGTGGTAAAGGTTCCCCTCCTTCAACAGGGAAGGGGTTACTATTCGACCATGTTTGTGGTACCGAAACCGGACGGTACGGTCAGACCCATATTGAATTTAAAATCCCTGAACATATACCTGAAAAGGTTCAAGTTGAAAATGGAATCGCTCAGAGCGGTCACCGCAAGCCTGGAAGGGGGGATTTTATGGTGTCTCTGGACATAAAGGATGCATACCTTCATGTCCCCATTTATCCACCTCATCAGGCGTACCTCAGATTTGTGGTACAGGATTGTCATTACCAATTCCAGACGTTGCCGTTTGGTCTCTCCACGGCACCGAGAATATTTACCAAAGTAATGGCGGAAATGATGGTGCTCCTGCGAAAGCAAGGGGTCACAATTATCCCATACTTGGACGCAGGCCCGGCGACAGGGGGGGTCAAAGGGGACACCTGTCCCGGGCCCCGACGTTGTGAGGGGCCCCAAGGTCCACCGATGGTATAGGCAGCTTGTCATAGATTAAAATAATGATATAAATCGCGCCAGCCGCGGGCCGCCCGCTGTGTAGTTAGACGTAATCAGTAACTAACTGCCCTTTATTTTTAAGCGTTTCTCCCAGCCCTGTGGTCACCACAGTGCCCCCCAGCCCAGCCAGTCCCTGTCCCGATCTCCCCTCCTCTCCGAGTCTTCCCCACCCACCGCTCTTTCTCTGCTCTGACTGATGCTGCTGCTGCGCCGGCAGCTGTGTGACTATAAAGTGTGGCTCCTCTCCGGCACTTACAGTGGAGTAGCCCAGGCTTCAGCAAGCCCCCTCTCCCCCCGGAGAGTGCGATATGCCGGTAAGCTCCGCTCCCTTACTCCCCGCAGCGCCTCATATTGCTGCTGCGGCCAGCCATGCCTTGCACCTCCACGTCCACCATGAAACCCCCAGGCCCAGAGTCCCTCAACAGCATACAGCAGTGCACAAGAAGTGCGCTCTCCTGGGCACCAGTGAGTCAGACAGCCGGCGCCGGAGCCAGTAACTCAGCCTTCCTATGGGGTGGATGCAGGTTTGAGCTGTGCAGCACTTTAGGTCACTGGGCTGGGGGAGGGCACAGGGGCACAATGGTTAGCATAACCACTGAGACTGTGTGATCAGTGGTCACTGTTTCAATCCCCCCCCATGTTCTGTCCCAGCCTTTGTGTCAAACCCCCCCATGCTCTGTCACTATTCCATCCCCCCCATGTTCTATCCCTATTCCATCCATCCCCCCATCCCCGTGTTCAGTCCCAGCCGTTGCGTCACCCCCCTGTGTTCTGTCACTATTTCACTCCCCCTCAATGTACTGTCCCCCCTGTGTTCTGTACCTATTCTGTCCCCCTCCATATTCAGTCCCAGCCAATGTGTCACCCCCCATGTCCTGTCACAATTCCATCCCCCCCGAGTTCTGTCCCTACTCCATCCCCCCATGTTCAGTCCCACCTATTGTGTCACCCCCCTGTGTTCTGTCACTAAATAACCCCCCCCGTGTGCTGTCCCAGCCTTTGTGTCACCCCCCCATGCTTTGTCTATTGTACTTATTCTATCCCCCCTCCATGTTCAGTCCCAGCCAATGTGTCACCCCCCCATGTTCTGTCACAATTCCATCCCCCCCGTGTTCTGTCCCTATTTCATCCCCCCTCCATATTCAGCCCCAGCTATTGTGTCACCCCCTCTGTGTTCTGTCACTATTTCACCCCCCCTCTGTGTACTGTCCCAGCCATTGTGTCACCCCCCCCCCCCCCCCCGTGTTCTGTCACTAATTCACAACCACTTTTGTGTTCTGCCCCAGTCTTTATGTTACCCCCTCTGTGTTCTGCCACTATTACAAACCCCCCCTCCCCCCATTGTGAAATATGGTAAGGGGCAAGTTTGCAAGGGGGGCGCTGTACACCCTGGCACCGGCCCTGCATGCATTGCATCTGCCCTTTTTTTAATCAGTATTCAGAACACTGTAAACCTTGTATTACTGTACAATGCATATTTAGCTGTGTCTTAGACATATTCAGCAAATCAGACGTGGCCCCTGAGCCATCATCTTCATGAGATCACATTTGGCCGGTTATGTGGGCATCCTGGAAGCATTTCGCATTTACTGTAAAATTGCTGCATCTACACGCTCCTTCCAATCCCTGTCCTGATCCCCTTGGCGCATGAAAGTACAAAATACGTGCATGTGTGTGTGTGTGTGTGTGTTGGGGGGGTCCCACAGAGATATCAGTGTACCGGGCTTCAAGATTTCTGTTGCCGGCCCTGCTTGGACGATCTCTTCATAAAGGCCAGGTCCAGAGAGCAGTTGCTGATCAGCGTAGCACGCTCTCGGGAAGTGTTACAACAGTATGGCTGGATTCTGAATATTCCAAAGTCGCAGCTGATTCCTACGACGCGTCTGCCCTTCCTGGGCATGATTCTGGACACAGACCAGAAGAAGGTTTTTCTCCCGACGGAGAAGGCTCAGGAACTCATGACACTGGTCAGAGACCTCTTAAAACCAAAACAGGTGTCGGTGCATCACTGCACGCGAGTCCTGGGAAAGATGGTGGCATCGTAGGAGGCCATTCCCTTTGGCAGGTTCCATGCGAGGACCTTTCAATGGGATCTGTTGGACAAGTGGTCCGGATCACAACTACAGGTGCATCGGCTGATCACCCTGTCCCCCAGGGCCAGGGTGTCTCTGCTGTGGTGGCTGCAGAGTGCTCACCATCTCGAAGGCTGCAGATTCGACATTCAGGACTGGGTCCTGGTAACCATGGATGCAAGCCTCCGAGGGTGGGGGGCAGTCACACAGGGAAGAAATTTTGAAGGGGTGTGGTCAAGTCAGGAGACTTGCCTTCACGTTAATATCCTGGAACTAAGGGCCATATACAACGCCCTAAGTCAAGCGGAGAACCTGCTTCGCGACCAATCGGTGCTGATCCAGTCAGACAACATCAGTGCAGTGGCTCATGTAAACCGCCAAGGCGGCACAAGGAGCAAGGTGGCGATGGCGGAAGCCACCAGAATTCTTCGCTGGGTGGAGAATCACGTAAGAGCACTGTCAGCAGTGTTCATTCCGGGAGTGGACAACTGGGAAGCAGACTTCCTCAGCAGGCACAACTTCCACCCGGGAGAGTGGGGACTTCATCAAGAAGTCTTCGCGCAGATTGCAGGTCGGTGGGAACTGCCACAGGTTGACATGATGGCATCCCGCCTCAACAAAAAGCTACAGAGGTATTGCGCCAGGTCAAGAGACCCTCAGGCGATAGCTGTAGACGCACTAGTGACACCGTGGGTGTTCCAGTCGGTTTATGTATTTCCTCCTCTTCCTCTCATACCCAAGGTGCTGAGAATCATAAGAAATAGAGGAGTGAGGACAATACTCGTTGTTCCGGATTGGCCAACAAGGACTTGGTATCCAGAGCTGCAAGAAATGCTCACAGAGGAACCATGGCCTCTGCCTCTAAGACAGGACCTGTTGCAACAGGGACCCTGTCTGTTCCAAGACTTACCGCAGCTGCGTTTGACGGCATGGCGGTTGAACGCCGGATCCTAGCAGAAAAAGGCATTCCGGATGAGGTTATTCCTACGCTGATAAAGGCTAGGAAGGACGTGACGGCTAAACATTATCACCGTATATGGCGAAAATATGTTGCTTGGTGTGAGGCCAGGAAGGCCCCTACGGAGGAATTCCAGCTAGGCCGGTTCCTTCACTTCCTACAGTCGGGCCTAAAATTGGGTTCCATTAAGGTCCAGATTTCGTCCCTATCCATTTTCTTTCAAAAGGAACTGGCTTCTCCTCCTGAAGTCCAGACGTTTGTAAAGGGAGTGCTGCATATTCGGCCTCCTTTTGTGCCTCCAGTGGCACCTTGGGATCTTAACGTGGTGTTGAGTTTCCTGAAGTCACACTGGTTTGAGCCACTCAAAACCGTGGAGTTAAAATTTCTCACCTGGAAGGTGGTCATGCTATTAGCCTTTGCTTCAGCTAGGCGTGTGTCAGAATTAGCGGCTCTGTCACATAAAAGCCCCTATCTGGTTTTCCATATGGACAGGGCAGAATTGCGGACCCGTCCACAATTTCTGCCAAAGGTGGTGTCATCCTTTCATATGAACCAACCTATTGTGGTGCCTGTGGCTACTCGTGACTTGGAAGATTCCGAGTTACTAGATGTGGTCAGAGCTTTGAAGGTTTATGTAGCCAGAACGGCTAGAGTCAGGAAAACTGAGTCGCTGTTTATCCTGTATGCACCCAACAAGCTGGGTGCTCCTGCTTCAAAGCAAACTATTGCTCGCTGGATCTGTAACACGATTCAGCAAGCTCATTCTGTGGCTGGATTGCCGCTTCCAAATCAGTAAAAGCCCACTCCACAAGGAAGGTGGGCTCTTCTTGGGCGGCTGCCCGAGGGGTCTCGGCATGACAGCTTTGCCGAGCGGCTACTTGGTCAGGTTCGAACACTTTTGCAAAGTTTTACAAGTTTGATACCCTGGCTGAGGAGGACCTTGTGTTTGCTCATTCGGTGCTGCAGAGTCATCCACACTCTCCCGCCCGTTTGGGAGCTTTGGTATAATCCCCATGGTCCTTACGGAGTCCCCAGCATCCACTAGGACGTTAGAGAAAATAAGATTTTACTTACCAGTAAATCTATTTCTCGTAGTCCGTAGTGGATGCTGGGCGCCCGTCCCAAGTGCGGACTTCTTCTGCAATACTTGTATATAGTTATTGCTTAAATAAGGGTTATGTTGGTTGCATCAGGGTTGATCTGATGCTCTGTTGTTGTTCATACTGTTAACTGGGTAAGTTTATCACAAGTTATACGGTGTGATTGGTGTGGCTGGTATGAGTCTTGCCTTGGATTCCAAAATCCTTTCCTTGTACTGTCAGCTCTTCCAGGCACAGTTTCTTTAACTGAGGTCTGGAGGAGGGACATAGAGGGAGGAGCCAGAGCACACCAGTATCCAAATTCTTTCTTAAAGTGCCCTGTCTCCTGCGGAGCCCGTCTATTCCACATGGTCCTTACGGAGTCCCCAGCATCCACTACGGACTACGAGAAATAGATTTACCGGTAAGTAAAATCTTATTTTTACACAATTTCAGTCGCACTGCTGGCCGCAGAGTGATTGACATGAAGTGGGCGTTTCTGGGTGTCAACTGACCATTTTCAGGGAGTGTTCGAAAAAACGCGGGCATTCCAGGAAAAACGCAGGCGTGGCTGGGTGAACGCAGGGTATGTTTGTGACGTCAAATCCGAACCTGAACAGTCTGAAGTGATCGCAAGCGCTGAGTAGGTCTGGAGCTACTCTAAAACTGCACAATATTTTTTTGTAGCTGCTCTGCGATCCTTTCGTTTGCACTTCTGCTAAGCTAAGATACACTCCCAGAGGGCTGCGGCTTAGCGTTTGCACGGCTGCTAAAAACAGCTAGCTAGTGATCAACTCGGAATGACCCCCAATGTTCCTATTCCCCAATGCGGTTACCACCTAACTGCCCTCCGAAAATTTGAAGCAATTTGGATTAATGAACTTGATACATTGGTACCCAAGGGACTTAATGAGTCAAATCCTTATAATATATATTTGTCCTACTTTTCTACAGATTTTTCTATTTTGAGTATATACAGTATGTCAATTAAATTTTGATCAATAACCTAGCACATTTTTAACATCACTTTTTTATGTTGTTAACCGCTCTTTTTAATGTTTTTTTCTGAATTAAGTGTTTGCTCGTGAATTTTTTATATATGTCACTATTGGGTGTTTGTAGAACAGATTTATGATACGCCTGATCATTTTGCTATACTGCTTAACTTTTTTGTTCACATACTATGATGTTAAATATATTAGCCCTAGACAGTTTCCAAAGCTCTTGTGTTACATGCTATTATATTTAAGCAAGGGTATCGCCATTGAAGTTATTGTGGTTTATTACAAGTGAAATACAAGTTATTTCTTATGTTTTTGAGGCATTGTGGCGTCAATTCCGGTGACGTGCATGTGCTCCATGTACATTGGAATGCACAGCACTTCCGTTTTCTGTGGCTTTAAGCGGCTTCTTCCATTAGCCGCGGCACTTCTGGTGACGTCTATGCGCTCCACCATTGGTGGAATGCATGACACTTCCGGTGTAAACCAGCGGTTAGTTTTATGCATGATTTCATTCTTATACTCTTTGTTGTTTATACTGACGATTTTCCATCAGGCTAGGGTGCCTGTCTAACTGTTGATATTGCTGGGTTAACAGTTTTCTATGTTAACATAAGATGGGTTTTAATGAATAGGTTTGGATGATCTCCCATGATGTATTATGTTAGCAGGGAAAACCTGATTAGTAATTGAAAGGGGTATATATACTGTATCTGCCCTTGGTGATGGTTGTCATTCACTCCGCTGGCTGCTTGGTGGATTGTTCATTATCCTGCTATGTCCGGAAGAAAATCCTGAGGGATTGAAACGTCGACCATGTTCTTTTTTTGCACCATAAAAAATTAAAAAAATTCTATTAAAACAGTCTTCTTTATATTGGTGTGTGCCTGAATGGAGTAATATTTATTCTTACCTAATATATATATATATATCAGAATCCCCCTTTTCAGGCTAAGGTAGCAGCACCACAGGAAGAACCCCAGTTAGTGGGAATTTAGGAAACAGACATAACCAACAAAAGTCCAGAATGCGCTCAGTTTGTTAAGCTGATTAAGAAAGTCTCAATTCAGATTCTTCTATTAGAAGTCCTTCCAAAAGTTCTTGGCTTTTTTGGGATCTTCCCACTTTTTTGGGATCTTCCCACTGAGCCTGGAAGCAGGGGCATATCTAAGCATTGGCCAGGATGGCACACTCCAGGGGTGCTTGCAAAGGAGGGGGCGCCGCCTGGCTGTGCCATGCTGCCCCGACACCCTCTTTCATCAGCAGCCACTGTCACACTGTGACAACACCGTTGCCGTACTTAGGGCACTATTTTTCTGAGCAGTGCCTGTTGTAGATGTGCGGACGGCTGCGGAGGCAGGGACTGAAGATGTCTGGCCGGCTGGGGGGGGGGGGGGGTTGGGGAGCGAGCAGCAGTATCAGTATAGCCTCTATGGCCACAGTGCATGGCCCCGTCCCCTACTCTCCCTCACTGGCAGCTTCTCACAGGGCGGGATGTGGCTGTGCGCACTGTCCCACTGCTGTTCCCCCAGGGTGGCCATTCGGCTGTGAGCCTGTGCCACCCTCAAGGGACAGCTTTCCATCACCACTCTCCTGGCTCACTTCACTTATTTACAGAAGGAAAGAAAAAAGGCAGGTACCGTGGGGGACACTGTGTTTAGGGGTGCAGTATGGTGGAGCTGAATGTACTGGGGTAATATAGGGGTGCAGTGTGTACAGAGGAACAATATTGGGGCGCTGAATGTATTGCAGATAATCTGGGGGTGCTGTGTGCACTCAGGCAAGGGTAACATGGAGACATTGTGTACTTGGGTAATATTGGGTACTGTGTGTATTAGGGGGTAATATGGGTGTGCTGTGTGTACTTGGAGGTAGTATGGGGGTGCTGTATATACTAGGGTTTATATAGGGAGTGTGTGGGGTTGGGAATAAAATACCAGCTGTCAGGATGCCGGTGGTCAGGAGGCCGATAGCAGCATCCCAATAGTCGAAATCCTGACATGGGTTTGGTAAGTGGTCTAATCCTCCCCATACCCTATTTCTAACCCTACCCTACCCTAACTCTAACCCTCCCCCTACCCTACCCTAACTCTAACACTTCCCTTACCCTACCCTAACCCTCCCCCTACCTTATCTCTAACCCTCCCCTTACCCTACACTAACTCTAACCCTCCCCCTACCCTACCCTATCTCTAACTCTACCCTACTCTAACTCTAACCCCCCCTACCCTATCTCTAATCCTCTCCAACCCTACCCTAACTCTAACCCTCCCCCTACCCTAACTCTAACCCTCCCCCTACCCTACCCTAACTCTAACCCTCCCCCTACCCTACCCTAACTCTAACCCCCCTATCCTATCTCTAATCCTCCCTTACCATAACTCTAACTTTACCCCTACCCTATCTCTAACCCTCCCCCAACTCTAACCCTCCCCTTACCCTACCCTAACCCTCCCCTTACCCTACTCTAACCCTCCCCCTACCTTATCTCTAACCCTCCCCTTACCATACCCTAACTCTAACTCTCCCCTTACCCTGCACTAACTCTAACCCTCCCCCTACCCTACCCTATCTCTAACCTTACCCTACCCTACCCTACCCTAACTCTAACCCCCCCTACCCTATCTCTAATCCTCTCCAACCCTACCCTAACTCTAACCCTCTCCCTACCCTAACTCTAACCCTCCCCCTACCCTAACTCTAAACCTCCCCTTACACTACCCTAACTCTAACCCTCCCCTTACCCTACCCTAACTCTAACCCTCCCCCTACCCTACCCTAACTTTAACCCTCCCCCTACCCTACCGTATATCTAACCCTCCCCCTACCCTAACTCTAACCCTATACCTAAGACAATAAGTTACCAAGTAATTTACCTGGCACTGATTGTGAGCTGTTTTACCAGAAGCAGCCAATATAAAATGGGATAGTTAGTCCACACAATAAAATGAAAACAGATTAAATGAAATTGGCTCTAGAGAGCTGAATATATTCAAAGAGAATCACACATTTATTAATACATTATAAAAATTCCAAATGTTGCAACATTATAAAAACACAACTAAAATTAAGACATGGGTCTGTCATAGCACTTCATTCATTTTTATTGTTGAAATGTAAACTTCATAACATATAGGCTGGATCTTTAGCTGTGTACTGAGAGGTAATATAGTGGAAGGCACTTATATTAAAGGTATTATGGTGGCTGTTGTGTATACTGAAGGGTATTATGGAGAGTGCAGTGCATACTAAGGGGTACTTTGGGGACCTTATGTACTCTGTAGAGTAGGAGGGCAATGTATATAATTAGGAGATGAGGCTATAAGAGGGCAAAATGAGAGGGTTTCAGTTAGTTTGTTAAAGGAGTAGATGTATTATAATTCGTTATGGGGGAGAAGTGGTATCAGCTCACATTATATGCACTGATACCGCACCCCCCATGTATAACTGCAGTGGTGTGTGCTGAATGACACGCTGCTATTTGCAAAACACAGCACACCAATGTGCAGGACAATGTAAGAATGGTCAGTGACACTGACCATTCCAACACTTGCAGCTATCAATTTCGACAGCAGCAGGTGTTGTTGCCCCATTGACAGCCACTGTAGCAGCTGCTGTGGCTGCCTACTCTAGGATCCACAGAGGAGATCTCACGATAGTAGCAAGTACTAGCTCCCGATAGTAAGACACAGCGCATTAGCACTCCCACACTCTGGCAAACAAGATCTTCTTACATCTTGTTGCTACTGCTTCCTGCTTTGCCTTGGTAAAAAGGCGAATCGGGAAGACTTATATCGGCGGCACATGGTGATGAAGGTGTCAGTGGAGTTGGGGGGGAGGGGGTTGTGAGTGAGAGTATATTATTCCAAAAATATGGCAAAGATGGGGGGGGGGCAGTAGCGGATCTTGCCACGGGCAAGCAGTACTTTTGCCCGGGGCGCCGCCTTCCGGAGGGCGCAGGGCGCCCTCCGGAGGGCGCCGCACCAGGGCAAGATCCGCTACTGGTGTGTGCCCCCTGCTGCCCGCTGCCCGCTGCCCCCGGCCGCTACTGCTGGGAAGGGAAACTAGACGCGTACGCGTCTAGTTTCCCTTCCTGGAGAGGTCCTTTACTGTGCGGTGCGCGATGACGTCATCGCGCAACGCACAGCAATTCAGCTGTACAGGGGGCGTAAATGACCACGCCCCCTGTACAAAGCCACGCCCCCTAAAGCCGCCCGGGGCGCCACAAGCCCCGGAGCCGGCCCTGGGGGGGGAGGCGCCGGTTCCTTACTTTGCCAGGGGAGCTCAGACCACTAGATACACCCCTGCCTGGAAGTATACTCACTGACCAAAAAACGTATCACCCAGAGAGAGTTTTTTCAGTAAAATGTTTTAATTATTTCCATTAAACAAATGTTCTTCTTAAAACATATAAATGTGTCAATATATCAGGCTTTTGTAAACACACACCGCACGCTAGTTGGTATACTTATTGTCACCCTCATCTTACAGTGTGAGCTCTAGGGTGGAAATGCAAGCAGATTGGTTGTGAATGGATAAGTTAGACCCATTGGGTCTATCTTATCCATTGGGTCTATCTTATCCATTCACCACCAATCTGTGATTATTAAAATAATACAAAGAAGATACATATGACACATATTCTGTGTCATAAGTATCTTCTTTATTTTATTCTAATAATTTTAACTACTAAAATCAGTTTGATAGCAGTGTCTCCCATAGACAATGGGAATGGGACAGAGCGGGGGGCGGGGCCCAAGCACTGGGCTTTAAAAGCCCATTGAAAAAAGCTTGAAAGCGGCACTTAAACAAGTGCCTCGCTGACAGGGACACCACCCCTATGTCAGCGAGGCAGCTGTGATTGGACAGCAGATCCAGTGCTGGATCCACTGTCCAATTACCCCTATATGCGGCGTGGGGGGTGGAAGTGACGTCAGGTCCCGGGGGTGGAGCTGTCCCGGGCACCCGGCTACAGCAGCAGAGGAGCGGTGGCCCTGAAGACTGGAGCGGTGGGAAGCGGCGTAGGCCAGCGCTCTTCCCTCTCCTCCCAGCCAGCAGCTGCGTCTACACTCACTGTCTGGACACACAGGTGAGGGGGAAGGACGTGCGATGAATCTCGGCCAGTGACGAGTGGTGAGGTCATAGACTGGGTATTGCACTTATTGAGATATATATATATCTCCACCAGTGCCTCCCCAGTCTATGACTTCACCGCATGTCACTGGTAAGGCGAGGGTGACAATATGTATACCAACTAGCGTGCGGTGTGTGTTTACAAAAGCTTTATATATTGGCACATTTATATGTTTTCAGAAGAACATTTGCTTAATGGAACTAATGAAAACTTTTTACTGAAAAAAATTCTCTCTGGGTGATACGTTTTTTGATGAGTGGGAAGATCCCAAAAAAGCCAAGAACTTTTGGAAGGACTTCCAATTGAAGAATCTGAATTGAGACTTTCATAATCAGCTTAACAAACTGAGCGCACTCTGGACTTTTGTTGTGTGTGTATATATATATATATATATACATACAGTGGTCGAAGTGGGGCGGTATACGGCGGTATGGTATACCGCCACTGCTTCCACTGACCCGGAAATGAGCAAATGAAAGTGCAGCAGGAGGCGAGGGAAGTGGCCATCCTGCTGCACATGTTGCTCCCCGTCCCTGCGTGGCGGCCGGCGGCTGTGTAGAGCACTGTACTAGCGCCAGCCGCCCACCGCTCACTGCCGCCAGCCACCAGCCGCTCACCGCCGCCAGCCACCAGCCGCCTGCCACCAGCCGCCTGCCACCAGCCGCCTGCCACCAGCCGCCCGCCACTCACCCGCAACAAATAAGGTAATGTTCCCCTGCTGTCATCTCTCTCCCTGTCGTTACCATCCCTGTCCCTACTGTCACTCTCTCTCTCCCTGCAGTCACTGTCGTCACTCTCTCTCCCTGTCGTTTCTCTCTCCCTGTCGTCACTGTCGTCACACTCTCTTCCTGTCGTCACTCTCTCTCCCTGTCGTCACTCTCTCTCCCTGTCGTCACTCTCCCCGTCATCACTCTCTCCCTGTCGTCACTCTCTCCCCCTGTCATCACTCTCTCTCTCTCTGTCGTCACCCTCTCTCTCTGTCGTCACTGTCGTCACTCTCTCCCCCGTCGTAACTCTCTCTCCCCATCGTCACTCTCTCCCTGTCATCACTGTCATCTCTCTCTCCCCTGTCGTTACTCTCTCCCCCTGTCGTCACTTCTCCCCGTCATCACTCTCTCCCCCTGTCGTCACTCTCTCCCCCTGTCGTCACTCTCTCCCCCTGTCGTCACTCTCTCCCCCTGTCATCACTCTCTCCCCGTCGTCACTCTCTCTCCCTGTCGTCACTGTCGTCACTCTCTCCCCCTGTCGTTACTCTCTCCCCCTGTTGTCACTCTCTCTCCCCCTGTCATCACTCTCTCTCTCCCTGTCGTCACTCTGGCTGTCCCTGTCATCACTCTGGCTGTCCCTGCTGTCAGAATTTCAGCTCATTCAGTGTGCTACAATGTGAATTCCGGCTCATTCAGTGTGCTACAATGTGAATTCCGGCTCATTCAGTGTGCTGTAATGTGAATTCCGGCTCATTCAGTGTGCTGTAATGTGAACTTCGTCTCATTCAGTGTGCTACAATGTGAATTTCGGCTCATTCAGTGTGCTACAATGTGAATTCCGGCTCATTCAGTGTGCTATAATGTGAATTTTGGCTCACTCAGTGTGCTACAATGTGAATTTCGGCTCATTCAGTGTGCCACAATGTGAATTTTGGCTCATTCAGTGTGCTACAATGTGAATTTCGGCTCATTCAGTGTGCTACAATGTGAATTTCCGCTCATTCAGTGTCACAACTGAGGGCTGGTGCTGACCAGGAGTGGCCTCAGTTGTAGGGGCTGGTGTGTAACTAAACTTGGGCGGCAGTATAGGGCTTCTAGACATGCAGATAGATTTGTTCCACCAATGCCCGAAGGTGTGACCACAGTTCAGATGGTACACGGCAGAAGCAGTAGTAGAGTATGAGGAATGATTAAAAACAGTACACAGTTCCACTGAATGCAGCAATAGATGAAATGTCCTTAGGTGTGGTATCCACAACAAGACTAGCTTGAGGAGTTAGGAGATTAGGAGATGGAAAGTCCTTTCACCAACACCCGTATGCTGAAATAATAGGATGGAGATATGAACTGGTCAGCAGATGTTGTACAGAGGCTAAATGTACTGTAGAGTAGATCGTACACGTAGACTGCCGGGTTTGTCGGTTGGAATCGGTGATGGAGAACTGCTGAAGAAGTGCAGATGAACCAGTGATAACAGGAGGATGGTTGAATGACACTGGTGACGCTAGGGATCGGTGATATTGAAGAATAGATGACTGAATACTGACGGTATCAAGGAAACCGATGGCGGAACATCGATGGTACTGTGGAGCTGAACACCGCTGGGAGCCAGGTGCTGGAAGCCGGTGTTTTAGAGTACTGCCAGTAGCAGAGAGCAGTTGGGACACTGTGAAATCAGGCTGCACCGCAAGGTGGTGATTGGTGTGGGCCTCTGATGAAATGAAGACACAGGAGCTGGAATACCTGGAACTGAATATTCAACCACAAGGAGCAGAGTCAGGTTACACTGGTAATGACAACCAAAGCACTGACAACTTCCTGGTTCAGGATCAGTCCCTTTATACCCTCAGCAGTGCAGGGATTGGATGAACAAATCAGGCAGAGTTCAGCAATGCTGTGCATTGGTGGAAATAGCGTCATGTGATTAGAACCAACATGGCTGTGCCCATACTGGCACTTGGAGGGAAATCAAGTTTGTAGCACCACATGGAGGTTTACAGTAATGGCGGCTGCGGCCGCAGAAGCCAATGGACGCCAACCCACGCATCAGACACACTGAGCCGGCGGCAGAGAGAGAACACAGCGGGTGAGAAGCATCACACAGACCCGCCTGTGCACTTGCATTACAATGATGGTGGCCATCTGAGCACTAGAAGCGCAGCAATGGCGGCGGACATAGGCAAACGCAGGGAGGGTTTCTGGTTGCACGGAAACCCCCCTCCTCTTGGCAAGTGGCTCACATTATGGCAACAATAGCAATGGTATATAATATGATTACTAGAGCTAGCGCCACATCACCCGTTTACCACTGCACATGCCCATTGGTAGTAGCTTCTTCTACCAAGTTTGCTGTGTGTGTGGATCTGAGTCCTCCATCAGTGCTTCTGGACCAGAGAGTAGCTACCAGGAAGAAGAGACAGGAGCCTTACCACGAGGTGGGAGAACGTGTGCTTAGAAAGTGCAGTACTGGTTCTATTATGTTTGTATATTAATTCATTAATTTATTATGATATGTTTAAACTTTTCCTGACCACTTTGTTTGATACAGTCTATACTAGAGACCATCTATAGTGATAAATAATAATGTATTCCATATAGTATCCAGTGTATAAAAAGACCACTGTTTACATTAATGTCCAGGGTCGGTACTAGGTTCTTCTGCCGCTCCCCAGATTCCCGCACTTGCTCAAACGTTCTGTAGAGTGGAAGATGGTGGACTGACATTTGGAAACCCCCCTCTAAAAATCCTGCGTTTGCCACTTGCGGCGGAGGCCGCGGCAGCTAGAAACACCATCCAGACAATAAGAGTTCCTTATGACAGCATCTGCGGACTGGCAGAGAGGAGACATGAAGTGAGGACATCAGCAGCATGACTGAGACCCGGACCTGGAACGCTGAGCCAGCCTCAGGAGACACCTGAAAGGTAAATAATGGTGTCCTGTTACCCGGATCGTGACATTCAATGTGCTACAATGTGAGTTTCGGCTCATTCATTGTGCTACAATGTGAGTTTCTGCTCATTCAGTGTGCTTCAATGTGAATTTCGGCTCATTCAGTGTGCTACAATGTGAGTTTCGGCTCATTCAGTGTGCTACAATGTGAGTTTCGGCTCATTCAGTGTGCTATAATGTGAATTTCGACTCGTACCGTGTCCTATAATGTGAATTTCAGCTTGTACCGTGTGCTATAATGTGAATTTCAGCTCGTACCATGTGTTATAAGGTGAAAGGGGCACCAGTACTTGATAGTATAAGGGGTTCTACTACACTGGACACGCCCCTCTTTTCTGGAGGCATAATTGCGTCCTTGACTTTTGCATACCCCCACTTCAAAATCTCCACTTCGACCACTGTGTATACACACACACACACACACACACACACACACACACACACACACACACACACACACACTATATATACTGTATATACAGTACAGGTTGAGTATCCCTTATCCAAAATGTTTGGGACCAGAAGTATTTTGGATATTGGATTTTTCCGTATTTTGGAATAATTGCATACCATAATGAGATATCATGGCGATGGGACCCAAGTCTAAGCACAGAATGCATTTAAGTTTCATATACACCTTATATACACACAGCCTGAAGTAATTTTAGCCAATATATTTAAAAACTTTATGCATTAAACAAAGTCTGTGTACATTCACACAATTCATTTATGTTTCATACACACCTTATATACACAGCCTGAAGGTCATTTAATACAATATTTCTAATAACTTTGTGTAGTAAATAAAGTTTGTGTACATTGAGCCATCAGAAAACACATGTTTCACTATCTCACTCTCACTCAAAAAATTCTGTATTTCGGAATATTCCGTATTTCGGAATATTTGGATATGGGATAATCAGCCTCTACTGTTCAAAAAGTTTTAGGCAGTTTTGGAGCTGATTGGCTGCTGCCTTTATCACCTTGCACATATCACTGGTTTATCACTTCCTTATGCCTTCTCCAGGTTAATAAATCTGCCCCAATATGCCCTCCTTAGTAGTTATTGTCTGATGATCAGCAAGCAATAACACCTATTTAATAAACTGTTAGTAAGTCAAGGCATGGGGTTGAGTTTCTAATGCCAGTATCTGCCCCAAAGTGGTGTCAATAAATACAGGGGCCCCTTTCATTTGATATAGTAGGTACTGTAGTCTGATTTCAAAGCTTGCCCACAGTAAAATTTAAACCGCTGCAAAATTGTTATTTGTACAACAAATGTTTGCTAACTCCTCTATTTCTTAATATTCAGTCTGATTTTTTACGTCAAATACTGTAGTTAGTGAGTCAGGGGGTGCAAGTGCAATTTTCTACAGCGTAGGTATATACTGTAGCTCAAAAAAATGGTGCGATCCTGTTGCAGAGCAACTTGAATTCATTTTATAAACTATGACTTATTATTTCTCATAAAACAATCTCTTAAATCTTAACAATAAAAAGTTGAAAAAATGTTTCAAATTTATTTGTTTCGTCCTAGGAAGTTATTAGAGGGTGTGCAAATAGGTTTCTATGTAGGAACAATTAATTGCTAACATGCTGAATGTTCTTGCTGCTTGAGTTTAAGAGAAAGGTTAATTCAACCACGAAGACTCTGTAGCAACTGCATTGTTACAATGGCATTACTGTGGTCTGAGAATGCTTTCACTGAATAAGTATTGCTTTCCTATAGCCTCATACCCTAATTGACTGTTTCTAACTGAAAATAAAGGGCACACTTATTATTGTGGTGTATTGATCTGTAGCCTAGGAGCATATCAGTATTGCGAATAAGTTAATTGTGGGAAAGGCTATACTGTAAGTGATCTGTTAAAAGAATTGTAACACTACACACCAACCTAGAGACATTTAAATACAATTAGACACCCACTAAATTGTATTCTCCAATTTTAATAACTCATTCTTCATATAATTCATTTTTTTCCTGATTTTGAATTCACAGCTATTTTAATTTTGGGTTTTAAGAGATTGTTTTAGATGAAATAAGGAATGTTATATTTTAAAAATGTATTCAAGTTGTTATTACTACACTGCAGAAGGGTTCTCTATTACTTATTCATTTTGCTATGCACAAAATTGTATGCTTTGTGGTCCTACCATATTATTTCTGCAAATACTGTATTATACGTTTCATTAAACTCATTACAAGTGTGCATTTTATTGTGAAAACCTTTGTGTAGAATCTGTCTGCTGTTTGGGAAAGGTGGATTTATGCCAAACCAAGAACCACACAGTATTTTGGTGGTAAGTTTGAAAAACAATGTGCACATTTATTTTTGTTTGCATGTTCTTGCATTTTCAATAAAAAAGAAGCCTTTTTTGTCCATGTTCAGTAAATTTTTGCCATGTGGGTAGAGATACAGTACACAAACTAATACTTCAAATGAAGAAAAGCAATAGGACACGAGGACATGCACTGAGACTGGAGGGAGGTAGGTTCAAGGGAAATTTTAGGAAAAATAACTTCACAGAAAGGGTAGTGGACAAGTGGAATAGCCTCCCATCAGAGGTGGTAGAGGCTAAGACAGTAGAGCAATTTAAACATGTATGGGATAGACATAAGGATATCCTTACAAAGAAATAAGGATCAAATAAGGTTTGAGATAAAAATATCGTAAAAAAAAGGGGCAGACTAGATGGGCCATGTGGTTCTTATCTGCCATCAAATTCTGTTCTCTATATTTCTGTGTCCTCCTAACTCCAAGTATTCTAAAGAAAAAATATTGTGAATGATAATTTTTCTGGGTAATGCATAAACCAATTACTGATATTAATGTTGGCATGTGACATCCCAAAAGGTAACAAACTAGTCTCAGTGGAGGATGGGTTAAGCCGGAAACAGAATAGTAATAAAATTGAAGGCAAAATAATTTTTAATACCTGGCATCCAAAACCCCCAAAATCAGTGGAATTAAAGGAGTTATTCAGAGTTTTTAGCAAACCAAAAAAGTTTGCAACTGAGCAAAACCATGTTGCACTGCATGTGGGGCAGATGTAACGTGCACAGAGAGTTAAGGCACAAACACACAGTGCGATTCTGCCTATGTGGCTTATTTGCACTATGCCATTTCCCTTGAACTCCCTGGAGCCCAAAACTACCGATATTAACTTTATACACAGCACGATTTTGGCTCTGGGTAATTTTTGCTATGTCCAATTTTGACTATACTGTGCACTAGATTGCACACTTTCTAGTCAAAATTGAGCTGCCTGCACAGTCTATTTTTTCTTGCAATACCAATCCCACAGGAGCACGCATCAGCATCGCAAGCTGTATATGCACGGTGCGATATGTACTATGTTTTCTACCAATATGGACTATATACTATAGTCCATATCGGCAGTTCAAATCGCACCACATGTATGCCCCTTTAGATTTGGGTGGGGTGTGTTCAAACTGAAATCTACATTGCAGTATAAAAATAAAGCAGCGATTATTTACCCTGTACAGAAACAATACAACCCACCAAAATCTAATTCTCTCTGCACATGTTACGTCTGCCCCACCTGCAGTGCAACATGGTTTTGCCTAATTACTAACAACTCTGAATAACCCCCTTAGCGTATGTTTTGGCCCATATAAAAATGTATATACAGTATAAAATGGATTTGTTTCTCTCAGTTTATATTATTTCCAGTTTTACCCTAGTTTTGTTCAATATTTTAAAATTATGATGATGATGATGATGATGATGATGATGGTGTTTTCCAGTGCATGGACTGGTATTTTGTCTCAGGATCATACTGGAAGATCTATGTTTCACCACAGGTCATAACGTATCTAAAAATTGCAATTCCACTTGAATTTGTTCCAAAATATCTGTACAAATTCTCCTTCGATTTTCTTTCTGCTCGTCAGTAACAAGCCTTGGAACCATCTTAGCACTAACTTTTGTCATGTTAAGGTCTACATGCAAAACTTGCGTAACAGTTTCCTTGTCAATATTTACCATAAAATTAACTTATTAACTGTTAAAGCAAGGGTTAACAGAAGAAAGTCCAAGTAAAGCCCAAAAGTGATATTCCCACCTCATCCAAGCCCAGAATGCATCGCATTGCAGTGCTTGGTACATACAGGAAATGTGGCCAAAGTCTGAAAACATTAGTTTAGTACATCCAGCGCCCATGATCTCGTCTATGGAGATTGTAGTGATCATATACTGTATTTCAATTTTGTGTATGTCATCAGGACAGATGCTTTGGCTTAGTAAACACTGAGCTCACTTTCCCCATGTGTCTAAATAGTTATGTCAGAACCATGAAGGGTGCTTGGCCACATTTTTGAGGCAAACTGATTTTTGAGGTTATTGGTAGATGCAATCCCTCTCTCATTGCCCCTGACTACACCAGTTAGTGTAGTATATTGCACAAACCCTGTGCTTGCCCAGAAAAAGATTTCACTGAAGTGTGTATTTTGCACCAGTGGACGAACACCTGCAAATTGATTTCTGCTATGATCTGCATGCGACTAATTTACATGAATATGTCTTTACCGCACTTAGACAATGCTTGTATGCCCCCTCCAACATCCGTTACACATTATAGTATTTAGGTGTCAGTGTTAAATACATCTGAATTGATATGGGTATAATTGTGCAAGAATGTTTTGTGTTCATGTACAGTACATAAAGCTGTACTTTGTGCCCACCCGAAAATACAATAAATTTACATCAACTCCAGCATCAGGATTTAAGTTCATGGCTACTGTTTTTGGAGACTGATTTAGAATGGGATGTAGTTGGCATCCCTACGTACAGGATGCTGTCCCTTAGAATACCAGTGACGGGCTCCCAACAGTCGACACCCCGAATGTAAGTAAGTCGGGAAGGGTTAGGCTTCTTTAGGGTTAGGCACAGTGCCGTTTCTTGCAGCGGGCGAGCCGTGCACTTCTTGTGGTCTGTGATTCCCCCTCATCCCTCGTCCCGAGTACCCAGCTCGGGGGGCGCAGTTTCACGGAATGACGTCACGACGCACCCGCGTCATTCCACGAAACTCCGCCCCCCGAGCTGGGTACTCGGGAGGAGGGAGGAGGCAAGGACTCAGGAGGGGGAGCCAAGGAAGCCAAGCGAGCCAAGCTGCAGGGGGAGCCAAGCGCCACGCAGACGAGGGAGAGGCTGCCGAAGAGCGGGAAGAACTGCTTCAAACGTAAGTCAGCCTCTCCCTCTCTCTCCCCCCTGCCACCATGTGTAAAATGGGGACTCTTGCCTGCCATCATGTAAAATGGGGACACTTGCCTGCCATCATGTGTAAAATGGGGACACTTGCCTGCCATCGTGTAAAATGCGGACACTTGCCTGCCATCATGTTTAAAATGGAGACACTGCTTGCCATTGTGTGTAAAATGGGGGACACTTGCCTGCTGTCATGTGCAAAATGGGGACACTTGCCTGCCATTGTGTAAAATGGGGACACTCGCCTGCCGTAATGTGGAAAATGGGGACACTTGCCTGCCATCATGTGTAAAATGGGGACACTTGTCTGCCATCGTGTATAATGGGGACACTTGCCTGCCATCATGTGTAAAATGGGGACACTTGCCTGCCATCATGTGTAAAATGGGGGACACTTGCCTGCTGTCATGTGTAAAATGGGGACACTTGCCTGCCATCGTGTAAAATGGGGACACTTGCCTGCCGTAATGTGGAAAATGGGACACTTGCCTGCCGTAATTTGGAAAATGGGGACACTTGCCTGCCATAATGTGGAAAATGGGGACACTTGCCTGCCATAATGTGTAAAATGGGGACTCTTGCCTGCTGTATTGTGTAAAATGGGGACACTTGCCTGCCATAATGTGGAAAATGTGGACACCTGCCGTATTGTGTAAAATGGGGACACTTGCCTGCTGTATTGTGGAAAATGGGGACACTTGCCTGCCGTAATGTGGAAAATGGGGACACTTGCCTGCCATCATGTGTAAAATGGGGACACTTGCCTGCCATCATGTAAAAGGGGACACTTGCCTGCCATCATGTGTAAAATGGGGACACTTGCCTGCCATCATGTGTAAAATGGGGGACACTTGCCTGCTGTCATGTGTAAAATGGGGACACTTGCCTGCCATCGTGTAAAATGGGGACACTTGCCTGACGTAATGTGGAAAATGGGACACTTGCCTGCCGTAATTTGGAAAATGGGGACACTTGCCTGCCATAATGTGGAAAATGGGGACACTTGCCTGTCATAATGTGGAAAATGGGGACACTTGCCTGCAGTATTGTGGAAAATGGGGACTCTTGCCTGCCGTATTGTGGAAAATGGGGACTCTTGCCTGCCGTAATGGGGATTTAATGTATCAAGGGCATTGCGGTGTATGGCATAATATATATATATTTTTTTTCCTGTGCTCACCGTGATCTGTTGGTGCAAGGTCAAAAACTGGGGTGTAAGGTAGTCTTTTCAGATGAGGCCATGCCCATTTTACAGAGACCATGCCCATTTTATCAAGGCCATGCCCCCTTTGCCGGGAGCGCACGCGCAGAAGACGCGCGCATACCTTTTTCTTTTTTTATCTATGTGGGGGCACATTTTTTGTTCTGTCAATGGGGGGGGGGGCGCATTTTTAAATCTCGCACTGGGAGCCAAATTGGCTAGAAACAGCCCTGGTTAGGCACATGTGGAAGGGTTAAGTTTAGGCTGTGGGAAGCAAGGTTTGGGGTCATGCTGCAAGGGGGAAGGTTTAGGGATAGTCTGTGGGAAGGGAGGGTTGGGGTTAGGTGTGGACAGGGTTAACATACTTACCCACCAGATGCTGGGATTCTTATCATTGGGATGCTGGTGTTGGTCATTTGACCGCTGGCATCATAAGCACCGGGATCTCATACCCAATCCTCTTGAACAGTTCCTTTAATTTGCCTTGTGTCCAATTCAGTGTTACTCATACCCTGCTGCAGAGGTGTCACCGCCAGCTGACACCCAGTGCGGTGACACCTGGCATGAAACAAAGAGACCCCGGCCTTTGGTGCGCAAGACCGCAAAGGGGTGTTTTCTGATGGGGAGGGGAATTGCCTTGCGACATGCCCCCATTTTCATCACTCTGTGAGCATGCTCAACATTCCCAGAGATGCCCCTGAAGAGTTTTTTCCAGAGACAGGAGATGGATGCAGATAATGTCACAATAATTGTGGCTCCCTGCCACTGTGAAGGAGACAGCATTTTTGTGGCACCCCCTCTGAGGGTGATACCCAGTGCACCCCTCTACTGACTCCTGTGCACTGCTTTTCCATTGGCATCTAGTGACTTCACATACAGTATACACCCTGTAATTTAGTCCCTTGCCAGATTACTGTCCTACTGCCTTGAACCAAGTTGCTGATATTCCTGCTGCATTCTGACTTCAGTTATTTGCTTCATGTGTATTGTTACAGGTTTGCCATTGACTTTGCCCTTGCTGGAATTGATTATTAATACTGAATTGGGCTGTTTCTCACAATTCCTTGTTCTAGAGAACCTATCTTGGTCTGTCTTACTGTCCAGCAATTGGACTTCCCTTGACTCCAGACCATTACAAACACAGAGGTTCCCTGTCCTTACTGAATCTACTCTATAGGCAGATTGAAGTGACAGTCTTGAGCTTGGTACTCTACTATGCCCACAAATGTACTGTGTTATTACTGCTCTGTATTGCTCTCCCCAGTCTCCTATTTGTAACTCTGGCCAGTGTAACTCTTGTCTCCAACTTTCTCTCTTTATTGCTACTATCATGTGGGTCAGCATAGTTCAAGTTAATAGTTGGATAATAGTTGGAAGAAGCTGGACAAAGTTTTCTGTATAAAGTACAAATTTAAAAGATGTTTTCAAATGTTGCACTGATTTGCTCAGTTTAGTAAATAAATGAACATGCTAACCAGGCAGAGAGAGATTCAGAGCTGCTTCATTGTTGGCACTGTAGTGAACAAGCACCTCCTGTTCATGTTTCATTTATATTCAGTGAGATGATAACACAACCTTCTGCATGAAGTAAAATTAATATTATAGATATCTGTTTATTTTCACACAGTTATTATAACTTTCTGAATTTAACAGTTTGAGATAAATAAAACTGAGATTAAACACTTACAGTTGACACATTAGTTTACTGCCTGTAAGCCTAATTGATTTTTAAGCAAGATGAATACAATTCCCAAAGTTGAAAAACAATGTTGACCTTTGTAAACTTCCAGGACACAATAGTAAAAAACTACATTGCGTTTGGCAGCATCAGTGCTGTTCATTATTCCAGGGCCTCTCTCTTCTCATGCATGTGTGAGAGACAGAAATTGTATAGCAAACCTCCCAATAAAGATGTTAATGAGGCCTGGGGTCAAATGTTGTCCCCATCACTGTACCTATTTTTTGAAGCTAAAACTCTTAATCATAAATAATTATGAGCTAATCTCAGTCTGATACCCATTATCAGGTTCCAAGTCTACAAATACAGATTCATTTATTGGAGAAACAACATTTTTATAGACAAAAAAAAGTATACAAACTTGTATGTTGATATATACTCAGGTATAATTAAATTGCCACTCAAACCATTAAGATGCTTTAAAATAAAAGTTTAATTTTTAGTGAATGACTGAATTTTTCTAATATATGGGTCTAAATGGAAATATACAGTATGTAATGAGATAAATTGGCAGTCAATTAATTAATATCAGAGATCATTAGTCTCCCAGAAGGTGAAATGTAGGTTTTTTTTATTCTGAGGATAAGATAAAAAAAATAGCTTTGGCTGGCTATGGGTATATATGTATGTATGGAACTACAGAACCCTGCTGGTGCAATATAAATAAAATATAATATTAATATTAATAGTATATACAGTTAAAATCCAAAACTTTTACTTTGATCTTTATGTAAAACGCTATAATTATTACAATCGTCTAAAACCTTTTTGGATCTGTCCTATCCTGTATTACTATTCCACCTCCTCATGTGGTAATCACCACTGAATTATCTTTTTATGGCTTCCTGTTTTGATTTGGTAAGATTATATGTATACTTACAGGCCTGCTATCCAATATTCAAAAACTGTAACTAATTTGAAATAGATGTTTCCCACTATACTCAGCTGTATCTAATTTGTTAAGTTTTTACATGGAGTATGGATTATTTAGTTAATGTATACAGTATATAGTGGTACTTAATAACTATGTTTGCTGTGTTATGAGTACTTTTGTGGAAAGGTTGACGAGACGTGTGTTTGTATGGATCCAGAGCATTTATTCTCTTAGGATAATTTATGCCCTCCTCCTTTTAATCTTCTTTTCAGAATATACTATTTATCCCTAGTGGTGAGTGTTCCTAGGTATGCAATATTTATTTATCTGAGGTGTGGGGTACTGCACAGTGACATTGTCCTTCTTCCAAAAATATGATTGAGATTTTTATGAGGTTAAATATATAAAATAATAAATACATGTTGGCAGTGCCAACTATACAAAGGACACCTGGTATCTACTGTAGCTTTATTGAAGTCAAAAAGAAGTGATCCGGTCATCTCACAGATATACAATGAATCTTCTACCATAAACTAAATGACAGGCAGTTGTGGAATTTGATATATAAAAGAAATGCATGCTTTCTAGCAAAATAAAAAAGCAATCAAAGTTGCTTTTCCTTCTCATTGTGTAATCATCAACAGGGACAAGTCTTAAAAAATTAGATAAAACGACAAAAAGAGAACATTTATAGGATAATAACTAAGACAGTATAGATCAATTAAAATTAAATACTGAAAATAATTACAGGAGTACCTGGATGAATATTATTCATTGTCCTCAGTCTTCTTAAAATGCTGAAAGCAGGGGACAAACCACCAAAAAGGAGCCAATGTTTTTGCCTCTTAGGAAGACCTTCTGTAGACTGGTAATATATTTTTCTCAGCTCATTTTTCTAGACCTTAACAGAGGCACAAAATGGGCACTATATGTCGTTTTTAAAAAGTGTTTTTTTATTATGCATACAATTAAAAACTTTTACTTTACTGGTAAATAATAAGCCTTCCCAGTATCTTCATCTGTTGTGATTTAGTGTGGCAGAGCAATGTGTCCTTCTCTTTAAAAACTGGAACGGTTGTCTTGAATACTTTGTGAATTTGTGAAGTATTTCTGTGCAAACATCTGGAGCAACAGTGTTAACATATAAGCCCACTTATGCATTTCATTCACAATTTTGCATGTGGAATACAGAACATGTAGAACATCACACAGAGTACATGTCTTGATAAAGTTCCTTTCTTGAAATTGTGGTCACTTGGTGTTTTAACACTCTTCAGATATAGAGTACCCTCCTCTCTCTAAAGGGTCTCTTGCAAGACACATAGCAGCCTCTCTTTTTTTCCACCATTGTGCTATCACGTTTAAGACACGGTTCTTCAGTCATTAGAATGGCCAGATAAAGAAAAGATAGGTACCCACTCAGCTACCATATCCTTATAGTCTGATGCTGCTTCTGTTCCATTGTCTTGCATATGTATTACTCCCCTCTGTTCGCACTGGAAACCTGTGGGCTCATGTATCAATGAGTGATAAATTTCATCCACCTTTCTAAAATATTTTCATTAAAGCTCATTCAGGATGTTGTTGTCATCTCGATGTTAAAAATACCAGCGGTTAGAACACTTGCATCTGAATCCCGACAATGCTGAGAATCAAGACTCCGGAATCCCAACATCCAAAATCCCACACATAAGTATGCTGTTCAGAGGCAGACTTAGACCTCATGGGGCCCTAAGCAAGACACCGATTTGGGGCCACCCTTCCCCATACCATTACCCTCCTCACAGTGACAGTTGCAAAGGTATCCCCCACCCTTCCCGGGACCTCTTGACAGCCCTCCGGCGCTTAAACAGCTCTTCAGCGGGAGATGCCAGGCCAATTTTTTACCTGATCCTGGTCACTACAGCTTGCGGATGGTACTACAAGCAAAGGGAGTGTCAAGCACCCAGGTGTCAGAGGTTGTAGGTCACTGGACGTGCAGCCACAGAGCAGATTCAGTTTGGTGTCTGGCACAACACTACCATCTCAAAATAAACTACAGCTCCTGACAGCCCTTGCTGTAGTTTATTTTGAGTTTCTTCACTGTATTGTGGTGGAGTGCCAGACACCTGCATTGTAAGTACTATAACAGTGGCTCCTGCACAGTTTCAGCCCTGGAGGTGGGTCCCCTGGGACTCACTGTGCCTTAAGTGACCATTTTGGTTGCTTAATGGTAAATCCTCTACTGCTCCCTCCAGCACAGTGCACACTCACTATTCTTGTAAACCTCCTCCCTCCTCTAAAGTGAACACTCAACATACTTGTAGTCAGTGTCACCCATCCCTCCCAGCTGAGCAGTGCACACACCATGCTTGTAGTTACCCCTCCCTCCTGCACAGTCCACACTCAACCTCTCCTTGCTGCACAGTACTCACTCACCATGCTTGTAGTCACCCCTCCCCCAATGCTGCACACTCACTCAGCATGCACGTTACAGTAACCTTTGTATTCACCCCCTCTCTGCTCTACACTTCTCATGCATGTTACAATAATCTTTGTAGTCACCCCCTCCCTGCTCTACACTCCCTCTGCATACAGGTTACATTAATCCTTGCACTCACCCCTTCCTGCTCCATACTAATCCTTGCAGTCTATTCTTAGGCTTTGGGAGGGGAGGGATAGGCTGTGGGGTAGCTTACCTTGTCAAAGGTGTCTGGATCTTGACCGTTGGTATGTTGCTTTCAGTATTCTGACTGTCGACATCCTCACGGGATCCTGTACCCAACCCATTCATTCTTATTATTTCTTTCTCATACGTCCTAGAGGATGCTGGGGTCCACTTCATGACCATGGGGTATAGACGGTTCTGCAGGAGCCATGGGCACTCTTAAGACTTTTCAATGGGTGTGAACTGGCTCCTCCCTCTATGCCCCTCCTCCAGACCTCAGTTTTAGAAATGTGCCCAGGCACACTGGATGCACTCTGAGGAGCTCTACTGAGTTTCTCTGAAAAGAATTATGTTAGGTTTTTTATTTTCAGGGTGAACTGCTGGCAACAGACTCCCTGCTTCGTGGGACTGAGGGGGCAGAAGTAGGAACCAACTTCCTGAAAAGTTTCATGGCTCTGCTTCTGGCTGACAAGACACCATTAGCTCCTGAAGGGTACTGAATGCTAGCCGTGTCTAGATGCTCACTCCCACAGCACGCTGTCACCCCCCTCACAGAGCCAGAAGTCAGAAGACAGGTGAGTAGAAGAAGACAGATCTTCTATCAAGAAAAGTGACGGCTGAGGTACAGCGTGGCTGGCGGGAGTGCAGCGCGCCATTGCTGCCCACACACACAGGCACTGCAGGGTGCAGGGCGCGGGGCACCCTGGGCAGCAAAAACACCTCTATAAACTGGCAAAAAGGGGGCATAAGATGCCCAGGCACAGCCCTCCCCCCGCCAGTATAAATATTATGAAAAGTTTCTGAGGTAAAAAGGGCGGAGCTTCTTCCTCAGGCAGCCAGCACACTGCTCAGTGCCATTTTCTCTATCTTCAGGCTGCAGAGACATCGCTGGTCCTCCTTCACTTCTGACTACAAGTATCAGGGTGCAAAACAGGGGGGGCACAAGCGAATTTGGTGCTTTACAAGTGTGTTTTACTGTGTAAAAAGTGCTGCAAGTCAGTGGGCATTCTGTGTTCACAGGCATTAGATACTGGCGCTGGGGTTGTAAACTGGCTGCTCCTAAACTGTGTCCCTCTGACAGATTTTACTGTGGGTCTGTCCCCTATAAGTCTCAGTGTGTCTGTGTGTTGTACATGTGTGTAAGACATGTCAGAGGCAGGGAGTTCCTACCCGGAGGAAACCGTTTTAGGGACACAGAAGTGTAATGTGGTGGAGCTGCCGGCACACCAAGAGCCTGCATGGGTGAACATATCAATAGGAGATTAGATAAGTCTGAATCTCATGCTGAGTGCTGGAGAAAATCTGTGGAGGATGTGATTTTTCAGGGCTCTGTTCTTCCATCCACAGGCGACCCCTCTGGGTCACATAAGAGACCATTTGCGCATATTGTGAATACTGATACCGACACGGACACTGATTCTTATGTCGACGATAGTGACTTCAGAGAAATAGATCATAAATTGTCAAAAAAGATACAATATATGATTGTGGCTATAAGGGAAGTTCTGGAAGTCACGGAAACCACTCCTGTACCTCAGGAGAAGGCTTATTTCTATAAAGAAAAGAAATCTAAGGTCACTTTCCCTCCTTCCCACGAGCTTAATACACTCTTTGAAGGGATGTGGGTGAATCCCGAAAAGAAATTTCGTATTCTCAAGAGAATTCCGATAGCTTATCCTTTCCCGGTGGAGGACAGGAAAAAATGGGAGTCACCCCCCGTGTTAGACAGTGCACTGTCCAGGTTGACAAAGAAGGTACTTCTCCCTGCACCTGGCACGGCTTCACTAAAAGAGCTGGCAGACTGAAAGATGGAAACTACATTGAAATCCATTTATGTTGCCAATGGTATGCTGCTCAGGCCCACAATTGCTTGCGCGTGGGTGCGTCGCGCTATTGAAAAATGGTCAGAAAGCGTGTCATCAGAAATTGACACAATTGATAAAGATGAGATACTCCTTAAGTTAGGGAATATCAAAGACGCTGCCGCATACATGCTAGAAGAGATGAAAGATATTGGACTCTTGAGTTCACAAACCGCTACCATGGCAGTATCGGCTCGGCGGGCATTGTGGATTCGCCAGTGGAACGCGGATGCAGATTCCAAAAGAAATATGGAGGCTCTCCCATATAAAGGTGAGGCCTTATTTGGCAATTGACTGGATGCGGTAGTCTTGGCGGCTACCGCAGGTAAGTCACAATTTTTGCCATCTGCGCCTGCACCTTCAAAAAAGGCATATCACCCGCACATGCAGTCCTTTCGGCCCAATAAATACAAAAAAGCAAGCGGTTCCCCCTTCTTTGCGGGTAGGGGAAGGGGAAAGAAGTCCACAGCAGCTTCAGGTTCCCAGGAGCAGAAGTCTACTACTTCTGCCAAATCTTCAGCATAACGCTGGGTCTCCTTTGTGGGAGGCCGCTCGGGTGGGGGCACGTCTCAAACTGTTCAGCCAAGGTTGGATCCTGTCTGGCCTGGATCCCTGGGTGTTGCAAATAGTGTCCCAGGAATACAAGCTGGAGTTTCAAGACGTTCCCCAATGCCGATTTTTCAAATCGACCTTGCCAGCTTCTCGTCCAGAAAGGGAAGCAGTAACAGCGGCAATCCAAAAATTTATGTCAGGATCAGGACATAGTCCTGGTACCTTTGTCACAACAAGGGGAGGGGTTTTATTCAAGCCTTTTTGTAGTTCCGAAGCCGGACGGCTCAGTCAGACCGATCCTAAACCTGAAAAATCTGAATCTCTACTTGAAACGATTCAAGTTCAAAATGAAATCACTGAGGGCAGGGATTTCCAGTCTGGAGGAGGGGGACTACATGGTGTCTGTAGACATAAAAGATGCTTACCTGCATGTTCCCATTTATCCTCCTCACCAGGCATATCTGAGATTCGCGGTTCAGGATTTCCATTACCAATTCCAGATGTTACCTTTCGGTCTCTCCACGGAGGTATTCACCAAGGTGATGGTGGAGATGATGGTTCTCCTGCGTCAAAAAGGAGTCAATATAATTCCTTATCTAGACGATCTCCTGATAAAGGCAAGATCCAGGGAGCAGTTGTTACAAAACATCATACTCTCCCTGTCAATACACCAACAACACGGTTGGATCATAAATTATCCAAAGTCACAGTTGGAACCGACGATAAGATTGTCTTTTCTTGGGATGATTCTGGACACAGAATTTCATAGAGTATTCCTTCCGGTGGAAAAGGCTCTGGAAATCCAGAAAATGCTAAAACAGATATTGAAACCATCGAGTGTGTCGATCCATCAGTGCATTCGGTTGTTGGGGAAGATGGTGGCGGCCTACGAGGCCATACAGTTTGGCAGGTTCCATGCCAGGGTATTCCAGTGGGACCTGTTGGACAAGTGGTCGGGATCCCACCTACACATGCACTGGAAGATAATCCTGTCATCAAAAGCCAGGATTTCACTCCCGTGGTGGCTACACAGTTCTCACCTACTAGAGGGATGCAGGGTCGGGATTCAGGACAGGCTCCTGGTAACCATGGATGCAAGTCTCCAAGGCTGGGGAGCTGTCACTGAGGTAGAAAGCTTCCAGGAAAAATGGTCAAGTCAGGAAGCCTGCCTTCACATAAACGTGCTGGAATTGAGAGCCATTTACAACAGCCTTCAACAATCGGTACATCTTCTTCAAGATCATCCCGTGCAGATCCAGTCGGACAATGTAACAGCAGTCGCGTACATAAACAGGCAGGGTGGAACAAAAAGCAGAGCGGCAATGGCAGAGGTGACAAAGATCCTCCTCTGGGCAGAAAGACGTATAGGCTCTGTTGGCAATTTTCTTTCTGGGAGTAGACAACTGGGAAGCAGACACGATCTCCATCCAGGAGAGTGGGGCCTACACCAAGAAGTCTTCACAAAGGTGACAAATCTTTGGGGAGTTCCTCAAGTAGACATGATGGCATCTTGTCTCAACAAGGAGCTTCAGAAATATTGTTCCAGGTCGAGAGACCCTCAAGCAATAGCAGTTGATGTGCTGGTAGCCCAGTGAGTGTTCCGGTTGGTGTATGTCTTCCTTCCACTTCCGCTGATCCCAAAAGTGCTCAGGATCATAAGAAGAACAAGAGTTCAAGCAATCTTCATTGCCCCAGACTGGCCAAGGAGGGCTTGGTACCCAGATCTTGAGGAGTTGGTCATAGAAGATCCTCAGCCTCTACCTCTTCGTGAGGACCTGCTGCAGCAGGGGCCGTGCGTGTATCAAGACTTACCGTGGCTACATTTGATGGCATGGCTGTTGAGCGCCGGATCCTAGCCCGAAAGGGTGTTCCCAAGGAAGTCACCCCCACCCTTATTCAGGCCAGGAAAGGAGTAACTTCGAAACATTACCACCGTATTTGGAGAAAATATGTGTCTTGGTGTGAATCCAAGAAGGCTCCTACGGAAGAGTTTGAGTTGGGATGTTTTCTCCATTTTCTGCAGGCTGGTGTGGAGGCGGGCCTACGATTGGGATCAATCAAGGTCCAGATTTTGGCCTTGTCAGTGTTCTTCCAAAAACAATTGGCCTCTCTTCCAGAGGTTCAGACCTTCGTGAAAGAGGTTCTGCACATCCAGCCTCCATTTGTGCCTCCAGTGGCACCATGGGACCTTAACATGGTGTTGCAGTTCCTTCAATCAGATTGGTTTGAGCCTCTACAAGAGATAGAGTTGAAGTTTCTCACTTGTAAAGTGGTGATGCTTTTGGCATTGGCATCTGCATGGCGGATGTCTGAATTGGGGGCCTTGTCTCACAAGAGCCCTTATCTGATCTTCCATGAAGATAGGGCAGAGTTGAGGACTCGATTTTCTTCCGAAGGTGGTTTCATCTTTCCACATAAACCAACCTATTGTGGTGCCAGTAGTTACTGACACGTTCACTGAGTCAAAGTCTCTAGATGTGGTTAGGGCTTTGAAGATTTATGTCGCTAGAACAGCTCAAATACGGAAAACAGAGTCTTTGTTTGTCCTGTATGCTCCCAAGATTGGGTGTCCTGCTTCCAAGCAGACTATTGTGCGTTGAATCAGAAGTACGATTCAGCACGCTCATGCTATGGCTGGATTGCCATTACTGACATCGGTGAAGGCCCATTCCACTAGGAAGGTGGGCTCATCCTGGGTGGCTGCCCGTGAGGTCTCGGCATTGCAACTTTGCAGAGCAGCTACTTGGTCGGGGTCAAACACATTTGCTAAATTCTACAAGTTTGACACCTTGGCGGATGAAGACCTCAAGTTCGGTCAATTGGTGCTGCAGGGTCATCCGCACTCTCCCGCCCATACTGGAGCTTTGGTATAAACCTCATGGTCATGAAGTGGACCCCAGCATCCTCTAGGACATATGAGAAAACAGGATTTTGATACCTACCGGTAAATCCTTTTCTCCTAGTCCGTAGAGGATGCTGGGCGCCCGTCCCAGTGCGTACTTTACCTGCAGTTTTGTTATTAGAGTTACACAAGTTGTGTTATATTAGTTTCAGCATGTTGCTGTAATTGGTTCATACCTGTTGGCGTGTGTTCTGTTGAATGCCATGTTGTGTGGCATGGTTGAGGTATGAGCTGGTATGAGCTAGTTTAAAGTAAATCCTTTCCTCAAAATGTCCGTCTCCCTGGGCACAGTTCCTATAACTGAAGTCTGGAGGAGGGGCATAGAGGGAGGAGCCAGTTCACACCCATTGAAAAGTCTTAAAGTGCCCATGGCTCCTGCGGAACAGTCTATACCCCATGGTCATAAAGTGGACCCCAGCATCCTCTATGAACTAGGAGAAAATGATTTACCGGTAGGTATCAAAATCCTGTTTTTTCATGCTCTTTACATGATGGAAACACCCCCAATGCTGACAACTTGCAAAAATACTTTGGATTTAGTATTCTATATTGCTAACTCGCAATGTGGCAAAAAATGTTTATATACTTAGTAATGCTTAAAATGTACATTATATGGAAACATAAATGTATCATTCCATATACAATTACATATGCAAATGTAATAGTACATGTTTACAGTGCATTTTATTTTTTACTTAGTTTTGTAGTGACAGCCTACAGACAGAAACAATACAGAAAACCAACTATTGTACTGTGCTTACAGGAGTAATTAAGTACTGTATCGGAATACATAAACAAACTGCAATAGCGGATGAAAAGAAAGTATTGTGTGATTAATGTTCTTTTATGGTAAACTTAATTGTGTAATTGATCATGCTGTTTTAAAAGCTTCAGATGTGAGTACTTTGCAGTAGCACTGTTCATCCGACTCAGTCCTCCTGCCAGACTGCTCCTGCGATGTACTTTCTTGAGCAGGGTGAACAGTAGAGTTTGTTAAAGATTTCTATAGCTAAAAATAGAATATAAATAACAAAACCATCCCAATTATTCTAACGTGAGTTTGACTGCTTTTATATTTGCTGAAAAGTTTAAATTATTTCTGTATCAAGTTATTTTATTCTTGCACCAAACTGTATGAATGAGCCAACATTTCTCATGCTTATTTTATTGCATTAAAAGTGCTTGTTAGCAATGTATGCATATTCTGTATTATGTTTGCCATTGCTGTTAGCTGCTAGTGACTCAAACACTATTGTACATGGTTGTTAGTTATAGAGTATTGACTAAATACTAAATAATTTACTTAGTAACATCAATTATTTATTGTTAAATAAAAAGTTAGTGAAGACTTCTCAGAATTCATAAGTAAAACTACAATAGATAATTTTCATTTGAATGAGTTCATTTCACCAAACACTGCATGTTGACAGATTGTTACAGAGGACTTTTCAGCATCCCATTGGGTGCATATCTACATCATGTATGGAACATGGTCATGCCCCCTAGGGTATTCCTAGCTCTGAAGGCCCCTCCCCAGTCCGCCCTTTCTTTGCACATGGACCAGTTTCACTGGTGCTCGGCACCCATTCTCTGCTGTACTGTCATGTAAAGGAGCAGTGAACAGAGATGTCTCCAAACTTTTTGGCTGTTGGGACAATTCAGTACTGATCATAACAGTGGTACAGACCCATCAAATAGTGACTGCCCAACTGAAATTGGGTTGGTTGGGAGATATGCTAAGTGTCAGCTTTTTCCTGATGACCCCAAGGTTATCAGGTGTCAGGTGATGAAACCTTTGCCCATACATTTAAAATAAAATGTCTAATATTGCCTAAAGCCAGGTACACACTACAAAGTTCTCATGTCAATATGTCGTTTCTGGCTGAACCGGAAACAACATATCAGCCGGGATCGTATTTGTGTGAAGTATGTATATAAGTATATTTTGTAAGTAAGATGTAAAGTGCAGCATAATCATTGGTACTATTAAACAAATGTGTACAATATTTATATACAACTTTTGGCGAACAAAGCTTCTACCGGTGGTGGTTAGATAACAGTAAAAATCCAAGATTTTAAACAAAGCAATCCCATGTCGACCTTTTGAACCTGTCGACCTTAACCACTGTCGACTTATCATATTTTGACCTTTTGTACCTGTCGACCTAATGCATGTCGACCATTCTCTGTCAACCTAATAACTGCCAACCTGAAACATTATCAATCTATTAATCCACACCTCGCAAATGTAATCCCTGGCACAAATGTTGCACAGAGTGTACACACAATGGCACTGTTACGACTGATATGCACAATATCAGAAATGTCTTGGAAATGTGATGGGGTTTTCTGGGAGATGGCTTAGCACATACTTGGACAGAGCAACTCCACAAGGCAGGTGCAAGTTTCAATGGTGCATCTAAATACACACCACTCGGTATCTCAGTGCCTACAGATGCTGTCAGCAGGCATCTCATTTCTTACACATGGATTTAACCATAAAATGGATTTGTAGTGGCATTTGCATAATGGCGCAGACGCGGCTGCATCCACCTCTGAATCAGCACCTTTGAGTCTTGGAACATACATCTGAAAATATCTACGTAAAGAAGTGTATTTTCAGGTATATGTTGAGTTAGGTGCATCCCAATGTGCATCCAGCTGAATAACAGTAGCATTTATAGGTGCATATTCACGGTGCAATTATGTATAGTCCACCCGTGCCTGACGCTGCCGGACGGGACCCACTACTCACCAGAAGGCAGCCGCGAGCCTCCCCGCTCGGTCTCCTTTGCTGCTGATGTGCCCTCCCCTGGATCCGGACCGCTACAGCTGCCTGGGGCTCTGTGACCACTCTGGGCCCCATTACTACACTATACCTGTGGTAGGGAACCAGGGGAGTCTACTTATAGAGCACAGGCGCTGCTCTGGCTCCATTCAAATAGTGCCACATATATTATTATTATTATTATTATTATTATTACCAGTTATTTATATAGCGTACACATATTCCGCAGCGCTTTACAGAGAATATTTTGTCCATTCACATCAGTCCCTGCCCCAATGGAGCTTACAATCTATATTCCCTACCACATGTACACACAGACACATTCACGCTAGTGTTAATTTTGTTGGGAGCCAATTAACCTACCAGTATATTTTTGGATTGTGGGAGGAAACCGGAGTACCCAGAGGAAACCCACGCAAGTACGGGGAGAATATACAAACTCCGCACAGTTAGGGCCATGGTGGGAATCGAACCCATGACCTCAGTGCTGTGAGGCAGTAATGCTAACCATTACACCATCCGTACTGCCCCATATAGGCTTGTGCCCAGTCAGACAGCCACATGCATCTGGCAACTGGCACAATTGGTCACCCAGTCCTGTGGGAAATACAAATTTATTGGGGAGCTCCAACTTAGTAGCCAGCACAGACCAGTTCTTGTTTACAGCATCATGCAGCCCTGCTGGATCCTGGCATCCAGTGTTGAGCTCCTGATATAAATCCTCTCTCCCAATCCTACCACTCATGTTTATTGTGCTCGCCTTCTGAAGGTCCTCCGTGTTCTGCCTGTCTGGCCTTTATAGCTGGTCACCTACATACAGATAATTGGTGTACCATCTAATCTGCTATTTTACATCACTCTACGGCCCCCGCCATCATGCCCCCTAAAAAGTTGAAACGGGCATTGCCACCCAAGGTGTCCTTTCCCATACAGAAGACGACATTTGCCTCTCCCTCATCCCTGGGAAATCACAAAGATAATTTGGAGCGCAAGATGGAGGAGCTTGTAGTGCACATGACCAGCAAAGGGTCGATCTGGATACCCTTAGGGATAAAATGGCAGATTTGGAGGACCGCTGAAGATGAAACAACATCAAGATCAGGGGCCAGCTCAGAATTGGAAGGCTATACCATGGCCCTCTTCTGTAAGGTACTGTCGGTTGCGGATGACTGGGACCTGCTTATTGATCGAATCCACCATTTGCCATGCCCACGCACTGTACCCAATGGTCTCCCTAGAGACACCCTCCTCCACGTCCATTTCTTTTCCACTAAAGAAAAGATCCTCAGAGCAGCAGGAGATTCTGATAACCTTGGAGGGATCCAAATCTTTCCAATTTCTCAGGAGTCACTATAGCGAAAAGAAGGAACCTAGCTCCGATAACGGCGGCCCTCCGTGTGAACAACATACCCTATCGGTGGGATTTCCCGGTAAAGCTCATCATCTCTTACCAGGGGTCCTCTTATGTTGTTGCCTCCCAAGACGCCGGGGTCAAGCTGATGTCAGACTGGGACATTTCCGTTAAATAACCTCAAGGGCCCAGTGCTCGTCCTCGTCCTCATCCTCGCACTGAATGGGCCACGACCCGAGAGTTTGGGTGACTCATTTTGCTTTAGGAGCTTTTCAAGATGCACCGTGTTGCTCTATGCTGCATGTTCAGGACTATACATTATGTTTGGGACTACCCCTTAGGAATCCGTGAGTTATGCAATGATATACATACAGTATGTGTTTTGCAATATACTTTTCATAATTTGAACTGTTTGTTGAATTTATGTGTTCTTTTCTCATCCGTTTTTTATGCTGTGTTACCTCTGTTGAAACTGTTGGCTGCTTAAAACCTGTTTATTGAGCAAGCACTATACATGGGTGACTCTCGGTTTGCCTTCATTGTTTATGAATATGTACCGTGAGTGGTGGCATAAGGCCACATTAACCCCCCTTGTTACACCACTGCACTTGCCTTCTACTTGCAGTAGCTATGCAGGCCCGATATACAGGGTCGTCTGGGTTTTTCTTCCCCTTTGCTTGTATTTGGCTTTTTTCTGCACTTTTGTTATTGTTTTGTTTTCTTTTCTTTTACCCTATATGTTTTTTTGGGGGGAAACGCACTGCTCTGTACTGTATTTTTACACTGTGGTTATGAATAATGTTGCTATGGGTCATTATCATACACTTCACCTCTATACCATTGTCCGTACCCTATCATTATACGTTAAGTGTTTAAATTCCCCCAATAAATGAAGGTTAGCCCTCACGTATTTTTTTAAACAGAAAGCGGATGTTGTCGCTTTACAAGAAGCTCATTTTTCGTCCTTAGGCCCACCAGCCTTTGGAGACCAGAGATATCCCCAACGGTACTTTTCAAATGGCCCGTTTAATCGTAATGGAGTTGCGATTCTGTTTAGCGCATGGACTCCCTTTGTGCTACAATCACAATTAGCGGATATGATCGGGCGGTTTCTGATTGTACAAGGCCTCCTAGCAGATAAATTGGTCACTATAGTCTCATGTACGCCCCTAACGCTAACCAGGTCACATTTCCCTGTAAACTATTTGCTAAGATACAGGCAAAGGCTCTCTGGTCTAAGACCTCACATTGAATAGGTCCCCATGAGATGCCCCGCTGAAATCAGCCACTCCATTTGTACCCTCCACTGGATTTCGGTCCCTATTGAATGAATATGATTTATATGATGCATGGAGGGTTCAGAACCCCTCTGCTAGGGACTACACCTACTACTCTCCTTTACATAACTCATATTTGCGGATAGACTACACCTTTTTGTGACAAGTCTACAATATATACACTCAATAGACATCCTCCCCATCACATGGTCAGATCATGCCCTGATACTAAGCCATTGGAATCTGAACGGCCAACACCTCCCACTCCATCCATGGCAGCTGTCCCCCATCTACTCCCTGACCAAACTGCTAGGCAGATGATTGAAGACAGCATTTTGGGTTATTTAACATCTAATGCTACTTCCGATACGTCCACCCTAAATCACCTGTGCGCCTTGAAAGCAGTAGTCATAGGTGTGGCCATTCAAGCAGTTGCACTTCTTAAACGGTGATCAGCTTAACTCCAATCATACCTAGAAGCTAAACTGAAGTGTCTTGAGGATCAAAACAAACAACTCCCATCCCCATCCGTCCATAAAGAACTCTCCACTATACAGGGTCAATTGCAAAAAATCTTCATGGCACGCACCCAGGAAGCGTTAAATAGACTGCATAGAAGATTTTATATATCTGGCAATAGACCGGGCAAATTACTAGCCCTGAAGTTACAGACCCAGCAGACTCGGAATAGGATAACATTTCTAACTTCCCCCTCTGGGTCCAAAATCTCCAATCCACTAGATATTTAAAACCAATTTGCCCATTATTATGTCCAGCTTTACAATCTCTCATCCGACCTCACTACCCCCCAACCTTCGGTGTCATCTATTGATAACTTTTTAGACTTTATACATCTCCCCTCTTTGACAGAAACCCAACTGGAGCTTTTAAATGCTCTCTGGACTTTCGAAGAAGTTGCTGAGGCGATCAAGTCCCTGCCCAATAGTAAAGCCCCGGGACCAGATAGTTTTGTAAATTAATTTTACAAGTACAGTATACTAAGGGTTTTTGACATCTCCATTAACTCATGTTTTTAATGCTACAACTGAAAAAAGTGCCCCACCCAGGGAAATGCTAGAGGTGCAAGTGGTGACATTACCCAAACCAGGGAAAGACCCCTTCTCCTGTCAAAATTATCGACCCATAGCATTGTTGAATGGGTATATTAAATTGTATGTCAAGACAGTGGCGTCATGAGGGGGGTGCGGCCCGCACCCGGGTGTCACCCCTCCATGGGGTGACACCAAATAGAGCAGCCGCACACCCCCATCAGCACATTCTCATCCAGTGTCACGTCCGCGGCAGTGTGCACACCCCGCCTCCCCAGTAGTAAGCGCCGCTCTCAATGCCGGCCCGCTATCAATACACACCCGCCTGGCATCTCCAACCCTGCAGAACACCGCCGCGGCCGGGTCTCGGGAATCGCACACAGCGTGATGTGATGATGTTATCACGCATGCTAGTGCCGCTTGCCATGCTGGGAGGGAGAAGTGGGAGGGGACTGTGACCTGTAGTAGGAGTGCAGCAGCTTCGTTACAAGAGGGAGGATCGGCTCTGCAGTCAAGTGCGCACCTCAGTCTTCAGCAGCAGTCACTCCCTGGATTCTGGCTTCTGCCAGTTCAGTGTGTTCAAAAACGTGATCAAAAGTTAGTATTTACAGTTAGAAAAATACACTGCCGATTAAATATATATATGTATACTCCAAAATGAGGTCCGGCACTCGGGTCAACGTGTGGAAAAATGCAGCGGTGCCCTCCTCGTGGACTATCAAATACCACCAAATATGTAGACAGGCGCAGGCGGTACTCAGCAGGCTGAAATCAGACCGGATATGATAATCACTTTAATGGAAACGGGCCGACATGTTTCAGAGAAACCCTTTCAGTCCTCTGGTCCTGAGGACGGAGAGGGTTTCTCCGAAACATGTCGGCCCGTTGCCATTAAAGTGATTATCATATAAGCTCCGATTTCAGCCTGCTGAGTGCCGCCTGCGCCTGTCTACATATATGTATATATTTTTTCCCCTAAAGAGTGTATTGAAATCAGTACCATTTATTTGTACCAAATAAACTGTTCATTTCAATATAAACCAGTATTACTTTAAGTTAATTATATATATATATATATATATATATATATATATATATTTATTCTCGTCGGCGCGGCACTCAGCTTCTCAGTATAAAAGATACGGACAAGTACTGCTTATCAACGTTTCAATATATTTTCATATTTTCATCCTGACGAAAATATATGAAGATATATTGAAACGTTGATAAGCAGATCTTGTCCGTATCTTTTATACTGAGAAGCTGAGTGCCGCTGAGAATCTATACTTACCTGTTTTACTTTTATTGTTTATCAGTCATCATCTTTATGCCATATTCAGAATCATGGGTAACACACGAAAAAACCTCATTGCATTGCAAGACAGTTTGTGGCCAGAAAGTTTTGAAACTGTTGAGTGTAATAATTTAGGCGTTGAGTCTAAATCACCTAACCCATGTAAATGTTATTACATTTAGGCTGTGCATATGATATTGTAATTTAAAGGTATAATATTAATTTTATTAGCTGTTCATGTCACTACTATTGTCATTGCATCCAGTGATATACAGGAATTATGATTTACAAGTACAACTAGTACAAGTACATTACTAAGGGTTCCGTGTGGTGTGATACAGGAGGAGGACTATGGTGGGGGGGGGGTGGAGGGGGGTGACACCATGAGTTATCACACCGGGTGACACCAACCCTAGTGACGCCTCTGTGTCAAGATCATTGCCGCTCGAGTTAAGCTTCTCTTACCTAATTTGATTCATCCTGACCAAGTTGGGTTTGTGCCCGGAAGGCAAGCATTGGACAATACTCGCAGGGTCTTCAACCTGCTAGATTCCCTGCCAACTGACCAGGGCCTTCTCTTGCTATCCCTAGATGCAGAAAAGGCATTTGATCGGTTAAGCTGGCCGTATATGAGATCAGTCTTATTGAGATTTGGTTTCTGCAGCTGTATCCTTACCTCCATGTTAGCACTGTACAGTTGCCCCTCGGCCCGGGTATTTAGTTACGGCTATTTGTCAGATGTGTTTCCTATCACTAATGAAACGAGGCAGGGCTGCCCCTTGTCCCCATTAATTTTTGTATTGGTTATAGAACCCCTGGTGGTCAAGATCCGCTTTGACCCTTCATTCCCAGTTGTTTCTCTCGGAAACCAACCACATAAATTATGCCTAATTGCTGACGATGTTCTTTTATTTGTAACCAACCCCACGATATCCCAAATCTGCAATTTTAGATATCTATAGCAAGGCTTCTTATTAAAAACGTAACACTTCTAAAACGGATGCCCTACCACTCAACCTTTCTGATTCCCTCACTACCCTTCAATTAATGTATCCTTATAACTGGCAAACCTTGTCAATTAAATATCTAGGTGTTTGTATATTCCCCAATATAGAGGCAGTGTTTGATAACAACCTCATACCCCTCCTCACTTCATTATCCTCTTTGACCAGATCCTGGTTGCTGTACGACATTTCCTGGGTAGGGCGACTGGCAGTGTTTAAAAATGTCCCTTCTCCCCAAAATAATGTACCTTTTTCGAACTGTACCTTACTCCTTTTCTAAATGATATTTGGATAAATTTTCAGCCATTATGACCAAATCTGTATGGACGTCCCGGCCCCCTAAAATAGCCCGCTCATGGATGGTTCTACCCAAGAACTTAGGTGGACTGGCCATGTTAGATCTTACCATTTATCACGAAGCATGTGCATTGGCATGCCTGAAGGCGTTTGGGGCTGCTAATCCTGATCTGGGGTAGGCGTGTCTGGAGAGAGCAGCGTGTACAGCGTTCCCCTTGGAAGATATCTTAAAGATGCCTAAGAGTCTTCAACCATCTCCTTTGCCACTACTCCCCTAATACCGGTGCATCGCTACAAATATGGGACAAATTGGCGGCAAAACTAACTATTGTTCCACCAACCTTCACATCTCTATCTCTCCGTGTCCTGGCAAAACTGATTCCGAATTTGAATGTTTCCCATTGGCACTTATATGGCCTCTCCTATTTGAGTGACTTGCTTGACGGATCAGTTCTGATGGCTTTCCCCACCCTGCAATCTAAATGTAACTTACCAGAATCCGAACGATTAACCTACTAACAAATTAGACACTGGTGGAGTGGGCTCCCCTCTACCACCAAAGACATTAATCCATACACTCACCAGGTTTACGCTAGGTTGTATAGAATGGATTCCAAGGGTGAGGTTTCCTTTTGGTATAAACTGCTTATTGCCTTACTTCCCAACCCCAAAGTTAAGGCACAAATTAAGTGGAGGAGGACCTACAGTAGGAATTGTGTTGTCTGATTCTCAATGGAACAACATTTACATGTTCTCATACAATATGTCCAAATGTCTTAATCACACCTAGATGCATACAAAATTACTGAATAGGCTGTACCTGATCCCAGACAGACTCCATCTGTTTTGGCCTTCCTGCTCTAAATTTTGCTGGCGGCAACGTGGGGAAGTGAGCGATATATATCAAGTTTTTTGGTCTTGTCCACATTTAGCCGCATTTTGGGGGGAGGTATTTACCCTAATAAATAACGTCCTTCATATGTCTTTGAACCCCTCTCCTCACATAGCATTGCTTCATCTGATGCCAGACTCTGTATTACTCCAACAAAAAATACGTACTAGGCCGCATACTCATAGCGGCAAGAACTGCCCTTGCTCAGAACTGGAAACAAACATCACCCCACCACATTTCAAAAGTTATTAAAAAGATTAATTTTCACTATGAGATGGAATCGAAATTTTTGGCTCTGTCTTTTCATCCCGCTTCCCCCCCAAATTACCTGATTGGGCCTTATGACAGGATTTTGAAAAAACAAGAGTTCGGACCCCGGCCTCAACTGACCCCTCTGGCTCTGATCCAGCCCAATTTCCTCTGAACTAACCAGTCATCGCCCCTAGCCCAGGTCATTAAATCGTGTCGTACCCTTACATCTACCTTCCTGAATGCATATGTGAATATAATATTGTCTACAGTCTGAATGTACTGCAATTACATTATTATTGACGTTTCCCCCCCCTACCTGTACTGTACCCACTTTCCCTTTTTCTTTCTGTACCCCTGAAAGTTGATGCTGTTGTATTTAAAATAAAAAAATGATTGACGTTAAAAAAAATTAAATGAGAATCTTTTCTGCAGTAGCTCAAATTAAAGTTAAGTAATAGGGCTAGACAGCCTTGGCTTCTCATGCTGTATCTGCAATGCTAATAATTTAGTGGTAATAGCTTGAGGGGTCTATACTAGAGATGAGCGGGTTCGGTTTCTCTGAAACCGAACCCGCACGAACTTCATGTTTTTTTTACGGGTCCGAGCAGACTCGGATCCTCCCGCCTTGCTCGGTTAACCCGAGCGCGCCCGAACGTCATCATGACGCTGTCGGATTCTCGCGAGACTCGGATTCTATATAAGGAGCCGCGCGTCGCCGCCATTTTCACACGTGCATTGAGATTGATAGGGAGAGGACGTGGCTGGCGTCCTCTCCATTAGAAATTAGATTAGAAGAGAGAGAGAGAGATTGTGCAGAGTCAGACAGAGTTTACCACAGTGACCAGTGCAGTTGTTGTTAGTTAACTTTTATTTATTTTAATATAATATTAATATATCCGTTCTCTGCTATATCCGTTCTCTGCCTGAAAAAAAACGATACACAGCAGCAGCCAGTCACACAGTGTGACTCAGTCTGTGTGCACTCAGCTCAGCCCAGTGTGCTGCACATCAATGTATAAAAGGCAAAGCTTATAATAATTGTGGGGGAGACTGGGGAGCACTGCAGGTTGTTATAGCAGGAGCCCCCAGGAGTACATAATATTATATTAATTTAAAATTAAACAGTGCACACTTTTGCTGCAGGAGTGCCACTGCCAGTGTGACTAGTGGTGACCAGTGCCTGACCACCAGTATAGTAGTATATTGTTGTATGTATTGTATACTATCTCTTTATCAACCAGTCTATATTAGCAGCAGACACAGTACAGTGCGGTAGTTCACGGCTGTGGCTACCTCTGTGTCGGCAGTCGGAACTCGGCAGGCAGTCCGTCCATCCATAATTGTATTACAATATATACCACCTAACCGTGGTATTTTTTTTTCTTTCTTTATACCGTCGTCATAGTGTCATACTAGTTGTTACGAGTATACTACTATCTCTTTATCAACCAGTGTACAGTGCGGTAGTTCACGGCTGTGGCTACCTCTGTGTCGGCAGTCGGCAGGCAGTCCGTCCATCCATAATTGTATTATTATTATAATATATACCACCTAACCGTGGTTTTTTTTTCATTCTTTATACCGTCATAGTGTCATACTAGTTGTTACGAGTATACTACTATCTCTTTATCAACCAGTGTACAGTGCGGTAGTTCACGGCTGTGGCTACCTCTGTGTCGGCAGTCGGCAGGCAGTCCGTCCATCCATAATTGTATTATTATTATAATATATACCACCTAACCGTGGTTTTTTTTTCATTCTTTATACCGTCGTCATAGTGTCATACTAGTTGTTACGAGTATACTACTATCTCTTTATCAACCAGTGTACAGTGCGGTAGTTCACGGCTGTGGCTACCTCTGTGTCGGCAGTCGGCAGGCAGTCCGTCCATCCATAATTGTATTATTATTATAATATATACCACCTAACCGTGGTTTTTTTTTCATTCTTTATACCGTCGTCATAGTGTCATACTAGTTGTTACGAGTATACTACTATCTCTTTATCAACCAGTGTACAGTGCGGTAGTTCACGGCTGTGGCTACCTCTGTGTCGGCAGTCGGCAGGCAGTCCGTCCATCCATAATTGTATTATTATTATAATATATACCACCTAACTGTGGTATTTTTTTTTCTTTCTTTATACCGTCGTCATAGTGTCATACTAGTTGTTACGAGTATACTACTATCTCTTTATCAACCAGTGTACAGTGCGGTAGTTCACGGCTGTGGCTACCTCTGTGTCGGCAGTCGGCAGGCAGTCCGTCCATCCATAATTGTATTATTATTATAATATATACCACCTAACCGTGGTTTTTTTTTCATTCTTTATACCGTCGTCATAGTGTCATACTAGTTGTTACGAGTATACTACTATCTCTTTATCAACCAGTGTACAGTGCGGTAGTTCACGGCTGTGGCTACCTCTGTGTCGGCAGTCGGCAGGCAGTCCGTCCATCCATAATTGTATTATTATTATAATATATACCACCTAACTGTGGTATTTTTTTTTCTTTCTTTATACCGTCGTCATAGTGTCATACTAGTTGTTACGAGTATACTACTATCTCTTTATCAACCAGTGTACAGTGCGGTAGTTCACGGCTGTGGCTACCTCTGTGTCGGCAGTCGGCAGGCAGTCCGTCCATCCATAATTGTATTATTATTATAATATATACCACCTAACCGTGGTTTTTTTATACCACCTAACCGTGGCAGTCCGTCCATAATTGTATACTAGTATCCAATCCATCCATCTCCATTGTTTACCTGAGGTGCCTTTTAGTTCTGCCTATAAAATATGGAGAACAAAAAAGTTGAGGTTCCAAAATTAGGGAAAGATCAAGATCCACTTCCACCTCGTGCTGAAGCTGCTGCCACTAGTCATGGCCGAGACGATGAAATGCCAGCAACGTCGTCTGCCAAGGCCGATGCCCAATGTCATAGTACAGAGCATGTCAAATCCAAAACACCAAATATCAGAAAAAAAAGGACTCCAAAACCTAAAATAAAATTGTCGGAGGAGAAGCGTAAACTTGCCAATATGCCATTTACCACACGGAGTGGCAAGGAACGGCTGAGGCCCTGGCCTATGTTCATGGCTAGTGGTTCAGCTTCACATGAGGATGGAAGCACTCAGCCTCTCGCTAGAAAACTGAAAAGACTCAAGCTGGCAAAAGCACCGCAAAGAACTGTGCGTTCTTTGAAATCCCAAATCCACAAGGAGAGTCCAATTGTGTCGTTTGCGATGCCTGACCTTCCCAACACTGGACGTGAAGAGCATGCGCCTTCCACTATTTGCATGCCCCCTGCAAGTGCTGGAAGGAGCACCCGCAGTCCAGTTCCTGATAGTCAGATTGAAGATGTCAGTGTTGAAGTACACCAGGATGAGGAGGATATGGGTGTTGCTGGCGCTGGGGAGGAAATTGACCAGGAGGATTCTGATGGTGAGGTGGTTTGTTTAAGTCAGGCACCCGGGGAGACACCTGTTGTCCGTGGGAGGAATATGGCCGTTGACATGCCAGGTGAAAATACCAAAAAAATCAGCTCTTCGGTGTGGAGGTATTTCACCAGAAATGCGGACAACAGGTGTCAAGCCGTGTGTTCCCTTTGTCAAGCTGTAATAAGTAGGGGTAAGGACGTTAACCACCTCGGAACATCCTCCCTTATACGTCACCTGCAGCGCATTCATAATAAGTCAGTGACAAGTTCAAAAACTTTGGGTGACAGCGGAAGCAGTCCACTGACCAGTAAATCCCTTCCTCTTGTAACCAAGCTTACGCAAACCACCCCACCAACTCCCTCAGTGTCAATTTCCTCCTTCCCCAGGAATGCCAATAGTCCTGCAGGCCATGTCACTGGCAAGTCTGACGAGTCCTCTCCTGCCTGTGATTCCTCCGATGCATCCTTGCGTGTAACGCCTACTGCTGCTGGCGCTGCTGTTGTTGCCGCTGGGAGTCGATGGTCATCCCAGAGGGGAAGTCGTAAGCCCACTTGTACTACTTCCAGTAAGCAATTGACTGTTCAACAGTCCTTTGCGAGGAAGATGAAATATCACAGCAGTCATCCTACTGCAAAGCGGATAACTGAGTCCTTGACAACTATGTTGGTGTTAGACGTGCGTCCGGTATCCGCCGTTAGTTCACAGGGAACTAGACAATTTATTGAGGCAGTGTGCCCCCGTTACCAAATACCATCTAGGTTCCACTTCTCTAGGCAGGCGATACCGAGAATGTACACGGACGTCAGAAAAAGACTCACCAGTGTCCTAAAAAATGCAGTTGTACCCAATGTCCACTTAACCACGGACATGTGGACAAGTGGAGCAGGGCAGGGTCAGGACTATATGACTGTGACAGCCCACTGGGTAGATGTATGGACTCCCGCCGCAAGAACAGCAGCGGCGGCACCAGTAGCAGCATCTCGCAAACGCCAACTCTTTCCTAGGCAGGCTACGCTTTGTATCACCGCTTTCCAGAATACGCACACAGCTGAAAACCTCTTACGGCAACTGAGGAAGATCATCGCGGAATGGCTTACCCCAATTGGACTCTCCTGTGGATTTGTGGCATCGGACAACGCCAGCAATATTGTGTGTGCATTAAATATGGGCAAATTCCAGCACGTCCCATGTTTTGCACATACCTTGAATTTGGTGGTGCAGAATTTTTTAAAAAACGACAGGGGCGTGCAAGAGATGCTGTCGGTGGCCAGAAAAATTGCGGGACACTTTCGGCGTACAGGCACCACGTACAGAAGACTGGAGCACCACCAAAAACTACTGAACCTGCCCTGCCATCATCTGAAGCAAGAAGTGGTAACGAGGTGGAATTCAACCCTCTATATGCTTCAGAGGTTGGAGGAGCAGCAAAAGGCCATTCAAGCCTATACAATTGAGCACGATATAGGAGATGGAATGCACCTGTCTCAAGTGCAGTGGAGAATGATTTCAACGTTGTGCAAGGTTCTGATGCCCTTTGAACTTGCCACACGTGAAGTCAGTTCAGACACTGCCAGCCTTAGTCAGGTCATTCCCCTCATCAGGCTTTTGCAGAAGAAGCTGGAGGCATTGAAGAAGGAGCTAACACGGAGCGATTCCGCTAGGCATGTGGGACTTGTGGATGCAGCCCTTAATTCGCTTAACAAGGATTCACGGGTGGTCAATCTGTTGAAATCAGAGCACTACATTTTGGCCACCGTGCTCGATCCTAGATTTAAAGCCTACCTTGGATCTCTCTTTCCGGCAGACACAGGTCTGCTGGGGTTGAAAGACCTGCTGGTGACAAAATTGTCAAGTCAAGCGGAACGCGACCTGTCAACATCTCCTCCTTCACATTCTCCCGCAACTGGGGGTGCGAGGAAAAGGCTCAGAATTCCGAGCCCACCCGCTGGCGGTGATGCAGGGCAGTCTGGAGCGACTGCTGATGCTGACATCTGGTCCGGACTGAAGGACCTGACAACGATTACGGACATGTCGTCTACTGTCACTGCATATGATTCTCTCAACATTGATAGAATGGTGGAGGATTATATGAGTGACCGCATCCAAGTAGGCACGTCACACAGTCCGTACTTATACTGGCAGGAAAAAGAGGCAATTTGGAGGCCCTTGCACAAACTGGCTTTATTCTACCTAAGTTGCCCTCCCACAAGTGTGTACTCCGAAAGAGTGTTTAGTGCCGCCGCTCACCTTGTCAGCAATCGGCGTACGAGGTTACATCCAGAAAATGTGGAGAAGATGATGTTCATTAAAATGAATTATAATCAATTCCTCCGCGGAGACATTGACCAGCAGCAATTGCCTCCACAAAGTACACAGGGAGCTGAGATGGTGGATTCCAGTGGGGACGAATTGATAATCTGTGAGGAGGGGGATGTACACGGTGATATATCGGAGGGTGAAGATGAGGTGGACATCTTGCCTCTGTAGAGCCAGTTTGTGCAAGGAGAGATTAATTGCTTCTTTTTTGGGGGGGGTCCAAACCAACCCGTCATATCAGTCACAGTCGTGTGGCAGACCCTGTCACTGAAATGATGGGTTGGTTAAAGTGTGCATGTCCTGTTTTGTTTATACAACATAAGGGTGGGTGGGAGGGCCCAAGGATAATTCCATCTTGCACCTCTTTTTTCTTTTCTTTTTCTTTGCATCATGTGCTGATTGGGGAGGGTTTTTTGGAAGGGACATCCTGCGTGACACTGCAGTGCCACTCCTAGATGGGCCCGGTGTTTGTGTCGGCCACTAGGGTCGCTTATCTTTCTCACACAGTCAGCTACCTCATTGCGCCTCTTTTTTTCTTTGCGTCATGTGCTGTTTGGGGAGGGTTTTTTGGAAGGGACATCCTGCGTGACACTGCAGTGCCACTCCTAGATGGGCCCGGTGTTTGTGTCGGCCACTAGGGTCGCTTATCTTACTCACACAGCGACCTCGGTGCAAATTTTAGGACTAAAAATAATATTGTGAGGTGTGATGTGTTCAGAATAGGCTGAAAATGAGTGTAAATTGTGTTTTTTGAGGTTAATAATACTTTGGGATCAAAATTACCCCCAAATTCTATGATTTAAGCTGTTTTTTAGGGTTTTTTGAAAAAAACACCCGAATCCAAAACACACCCGAATCCGACAAAAAAAATTCGGTGAGGTTTTGCCAAAACGCGGTCGAACCCAAAACACGGCCGCGGAACCGAACCCAAAACCAAAACACAAAACCCGAAAAATTTCAGGCGCTCATCTCTAGTCTATACACAATCAGATGTTGCTGGTCATCATCATTATCATCACTTCATATTGGTGCAATAACCATCCAGCTTCTGCAAGAGATACACCTTTGAAAAGGCATAACTGTGAATGTGTTCATGTCTGATTCCACTGCAAATATGTGAACATGTCTTTACTGTACTTGACCTAGAATTGCTTTAAATCTCCCACCATCTCCTGGTGTAAAGAGGCACAAGTCGATAAACTAAAGTCTACACATTGGTGCACGTGTGGTAAATTGTATATTCTGCATATAGGGCCTAATTCTAGGTTGATTGCAAAACAAGACTTTCCTCTAATGGACCAAACCATGTGTACTGCAGGTGGGGCAGATGTAACACATGCAGAGAGATTAGATTTGGGAGGGGTGTGTTCAAACTGAAATCTAAATTGCAGTGTAAAAATAAATCAGTCAATATTTACCTTGCACAGAAAGAAAATAATCCACCCAAATCTAACTCTCTCTGTACATGCTTTATCTGCCCCCCCCCCCTTCAGTGCACATGGTTTTACCCATTAGAGGAAAATGTTGTTTTGCAATCAACCTTGAATTAGGACCATAGTATGTAAACCCTCATGTAAATTATATGTACCCGACACCACCTTTTAATCACAAAAAAAAGGTTTTTCTTTTCTTCGTATTATTGGATTTCTTTTTCCAATTTGTGTTCAATACTATATCTCAACAAAGACGAAGGAAAAGATGTTGGTTCTGTGTAGTTTAGAGACAATTTAACAACACTTTCATCATGCTCTATTGTTGCTTTCTGTATAATCCTAAAACAAAGTGTGCCTGTGATATACACTAAATGCCAACACATTAACATAATGCAGATGAACAGTCATCTGGAACCACACTGAATACATGCTGCCTCCAATGCAGAAGATCTACTGCAGCATTTCAGCTAAAGCAAGTTGGCAAGAGCCTCCAGCATCCAGCTGTTTGGGTACCACACATCTTGCTGTTCTAAAAGACAATTTATTTTTATTCAGAACTTATGTTTCTATATGAATACAGTCTAGACAATCATAAATGTAGTCGCAGTAATTAATTAAACTCAGCAGTCAGCTGCCAGTAATTGCCCTGTACACAAATTAACATACATGACTTATGATAGTCACTGTGGTCACAATTCATTCAAAGTTAACACTGACAGTCAAGTTTCACTTTCTTAATTAGTAAGAGTACTTATATGAAATAAGTTCAGATCATATTTTAACTGCGATTGAATATGTTGTCAAAAGTAGGCATTCATAATGTTAGATAGAAACATAGAATTTGAATGCAGATAAGAACCACTTTGCCCATCTATAATGCTCCTTTTATAACCTTATTGTTAACCTCAAGCCATATTTGTTCCTTATTTATTTGTGAGGATATCCTTATTTTTACCACTAGCACCTTTAAATTGTTCTACTGTATTATCCTTTCCACCTCTGATGGGAGGCTATTCCACACTTGCTCTATTTATTATGAGCAGATTTGATGCATTTATGGTTTTCCTATATTTTGAGATTTGGATGGATAACAAGCAGCCAGAATTTACGTTCCAGCCTCAACACATTTTCGTTGCTTAGTTTGCCTGAGAATGTCTATAGGCTATAAGACATGGATGACATTTATGATATTATTATATCACCTGGATTAGAGCCTCAAGCATTTAATCTCCATTAATTAGTTTTAAAGCAGGATAATTATTAACACACTTATGTTAACCAAAACATTCTGCCTATACATATGATCATTGCCAGTAACTTTCTTTATATAGCCTGAAATACTCTCTATTGATACCTAGGGTCTAATTCATGTTTTGCCTATGCAGCTATGATTTTTTAGGCTACGGACTTGTTAAATATCGCAAGTGACGCTGCCGCCCAGAAATAAATACAGATGCCCATTGGAGCCTTTGTAAAGTCCTCAGCAACTGCGTGCACATATGCAGCACTGACACAGTAATGCAGAACATAGACTGCTCTAGTGAGTCTATGGTCACGCAGAATGACCATGGCAGCAGCGACACTGGTGCCATGTTTATCTGCTTTCATTATTGCAGCTGAAGGCAGATACACTCCCCGAAAACGCCCATGACAGGCCTGCGGTTTTACCACCACTCTCTGTTACCTCTCCCAAACAATCCCTTCTTGTCAATCTTTCTGCACTTAAATTCTCACTGCGAGAGGCATCACAAAGGTATCTTGGTGCGTGTGAAGTTTGATTGGGCCGCAGACTACCAATACCTGAGTTGTGGGAATATCTGTATTGCATACAAACATGAATTCTGCCCTTGATGGCTAGGTTACCAATACCTTTTAACAGGCTATGCTATAAGGATCTGTTGCAGACAATAGAAGGCAGACATGCAACCTATGTATTGGGACCTTCTTGTCCACTTGATGTAGATCTGCATTCTGGCTGACAATAGTTGATGCAAATTGACCCCCAGCAAGGGAACTCATTTGTCACAAACAGCCCTCACTTCAGTGCAATGACTGGGAACTGCATTGTTTTGTTTCCAGCCATTAGATTCCTTATTTTTGCATGAAAGCAATTTCACACCTCGGTAAGAGGTCACCTAAGTATTATGACTTTTTTCATTACTTCACTTTCTTACCTTAATGTCTTCTCAAGTTATAGCTCCTAAGTTGCTTTCCTATGTTGATGACATTGCCATTACAATTTAATGTGATTTCTGCATTATCATTTTCATTTCAAGCAAGCATTATTTTACATTTTGTTGCAATGATTTTAGATCTCAAACTTTTGTTTTCATAACTGCTTACAGTATATATACTTGCATGTTTATGAGATCAGTGATAGCCATAGTTAATATGATTAATGCAATGCCACACTTTAGGACATTGATACTTCTAATTCCTATCAAGATACCATTTGACTAAATGATTTATTAACATTTCTTTATATAGTGCCATCTTATAATGGTAACGCTTTACAATTGTGACTATCACTGACAATTGCAATGCAGAATTGAATGTTGGTTCAGTTTTAGTCACATTTAAAGTTTAAAAATATCAACAAAGAAATCGCAACAAGACCAGATAATTACAGCTGTACAGTTTTGTTTCTTTTTATAATGCAAAGTGTTAGCACTATTAAGCTGGGTACATATTAGATAAGAATTTTTAACAATATGCACGATAATGATATCATTACTGATATATTTGTGCATATCGTCTAGTGTGTATGCACTATGGGGATCATTCAGTCCCACCCGCTAATGCAGCCCACAGTGCAGTTTGCCCGAAGGAGGCAAACTGTGCATGCGCAGCAGCCGCATCGAGGATTTGCAGGCACACACATTGTGGTCACGTCCCCGATGAATGCGTCTGCAATGTGATTGACAGTGTGGGCATTTGTGGTGCGCTGACGCAACATTGGGAGGGTGGGGCAGGCCGAACAGGGGCGGGCCAGGACCATTTTCAGGGTGGCTGCGTAACGTCACATGCAACCACTCTGATTAAAAAACTTTTGGCCGATTGCAGGGGTCAACTTTAGTTCTGATGCATCCGCAATCTAACTGTTGGGAGGCCCCAGCATGTGAGGAGATGGATGCAGATCCGGCTGCGTATGTGCACTGGAGTACAAAAAGGTTGGATGTGGTTAGTAGTTGCTAGAAAGTTTGTAATTTGTGCTGTGAGGGGGAATAATGACTGTTCAGTTGAATGGATTATTTGGTGCTAGGTTGAGGGAAATTAATGGGTGCTGACAGGGTTGACAAATGTTTTAATGGGTACTGTGAGGGTAAATTTCATAGATAGATAGAATTTTTGAGGGGAATGGGTGCTGGTGGTAAATGGATAAATGGGTTCCTGGTATAGGGACATTAATGGATGCTGATAATGTGGGTGAATGTGTTAATTGGTGCTGGTTGAGTAAATTGATTAATGGATTTTCAGAGAGAAATAGGTTAATAGATGCTGGATGGGAGAAGTTAATGAATGCTGAGTGGGAAGATAATTGGTAAATGGTGTTGATGGGGGTGAAGCTTATACAGTAGTTTATGGCACTTGAAGGGAGGAAATCATTATTAGCAACTCCAGCTGTGTTCCATTTCTGTTATGTCAATGTCCTTGCTATCTTTAGTCTTACACTTTTTAATTTATCTTTGGGCCTGACTCAGTGTCATCCTTCATCTTTTAAATTGACTCAGTGCTTCCTGCCTTCCTTTGCTACTCTCTGCCATCGTCTTTTCCCCAGAAGGTCTTCACATATTGATCTTCTCCATCCTAAACTGCTGCCCTACATCAGTGACTGCTATGAGGGGGAAACGGAAGGGTGAGGGGGGTTTGATGACATGATGAGCCTAGTTTGGCTCAATCTCCACAGTGAAACCAGGAACACTGCAGCTTCACCATTCTGAAGAGGCTGGACAAGGGAGGTAGGACTCCACACACCTTACAGTCCCAGAGGCCACTTGCCAGCAAATGAACTTACATAATGCATAATATATGAAATCATGTGTTAGTAATCCATTGACTGGCGATCAACATTCATGCTGACTCAGTTCAAGTAGTATTTATTGAGAAATTTAGAAAATTAACTACTTTCTCAAAGGCTCCATTATTTTGTAAAACTTGGAAATTGTAGACTTTATAGCATACTGTAAATCACCCTTTTTAATAATATTATACAGTACATCTATAAACATCTGGATTTTACTTGATACTCCTAACTTCCCTTGCCTTATCTAAGATCAACCCCTTTTAGTTAATTTTAATCGATTATAGAACATGTAAACCTTTATCCCCTGGCCACTGATCTCACCATTCCCGGAACACACACACACACACACACACACACACACACACACACACACACACACACACACACACACACAATTTTTAGTATTTCCCTCATCTCCGATAATTCCCTACTTTGTATACCCTAATAAAATAATAAAACAAGAAGATTGATCTTTATTGTTTAGAACTGCACAGTAACATTTTTGAACTCTACTTATTTCTACTTATTATAATCCTCTGTTGACTATTTAAAATATTAATAACTGTACATTTGTGTTTATTACATATTAAACACACAGTATAAATAACATTGTAGATAGCTGAATAACCGTGCTTTGCTACGGGATGAGGATGGCAAATTAGAATGATAGTTGTTCGCTAATTTACGTTGGTTGGCAGCGGCAGTTAATGGCACAAATGGTGGTGGATGACATTGGAAAGTGTCAATGGACAAAAGTATCAATAGTCTTTCTTTGAGAAAAATCAGTCTTGACTAGAAGGTCCTTCAAATGATCTGCACACAGTGGGTTCTACCTTAATTCTATTTCTTTTCTTTCATTTTATATTTCACTTAGGTGCTCTATCCACAGGGATGCTGATAGCGTCCTGCCACATCTTTGCCCCTATGGGATTTTCCTTCATTTTCCTGTTCTTCTGCCGTTGTTTAGTTTTTGCTCTGCTGGGCACCTGAATATTGTCCATTGACACTTTCCAATGTCATCCACCACCATTTGTGCCATTAACTGCCGCTGTCATTTCTGATATATGATTGAGTTAGACATATTGGTCCATTTAATGCCTACAGTGCCTTAATGATCGTTATTGCTTAAGGGATCTGTCCATACGGGACAGTTTACGGCTATTGTTTGACACCTTTTTATCAGCGACACCCAGCGGAGTGCATTCTCTTATTTGCATCTTGCATTTTGCATTGGTTAGTCTTTTTGTTTATGCATTGTGCATTGTGTGATTATGTAGTATATGTTTTTTTCTCTTTCAGCGCTATATTGTACACTTTTTTATGCCATGCCATGTTCCATGTCTTGTTATATACCGTGTGCAGCCTACACTGTTCCCGTCCCCTGTGCGGGCTCAGTGTTGTCTGTGCTGGTGTCCCCCTCCTCGCACACGGCGCACCAGAGCCATTGCCAGGGATGGCGCCAGCTTTGTTTACATTAGCGATGACACGATGGAGTTGGAGAGCCGGGGGAGCCGTGGGTTGTGCCTGTATGTACACTTGTCGCCTTGATATGGAATAAATCTTCGTTTTCTCACAAAAAAAATAATAATAATAATACAGGGCTTGTCCCGCCTCCCTCTCCTCCCATTGGATGCTGGTTTTTTGCTGTTTTGGTGCCAATTTATGTTTACTGTATATCCCTGTGCCAGACACTGCTCAGATAGCCCATGAGGAAGACCTGTATCGGTTGAAACAGCTGTTGGGCTGTGCCTGTATGTACACTTGTCGCCTTGATATGGAATAAATCTTCGTTTTCTCATCTAAACCGTGAGTGCTGGCTTGTTTTGCTTTTGCCAATGAGCTGGAAAAGCGAGTGCCTTTATATATATATATATATATATATATATATATATATATATTAGGGATGTGCACTGGGCATTTTTTGGGTTTTGTGCTTTGGTCTTGGATTCGGTTCCACGGTCGTGTTTTGGATATGGACGCGTTTTGGCAAAACCTCCCTTAAGAATTTTTGTCGGATTCGGGTGTGTTTTGTATTCGGGTGTTTTAAAAAAAAAAAACCCTCAAAAACAGCTTAAATCATAGAATTTGGGGGTAATTTTGATCCTATAGTATTATTAAGCTCAATAACCATAATTTCCACTCATTTCCAGTCTATTCTGAACACCTCACAATATTATTTTTAGTCCTAAAATTTGCACCAAGGTCGCTGGATGACTAAGCTAAGCGACCCAAGTGGGCAGCACAAACACCTGGCCCATCTAGGAGTGGCACTGCAGTGTCAGACAGGATGGCACTTAAAAAAATAGTCCCCAAACAGCACATGATGCAAAGATAAATAATAAAAAAAGAGGTGCAAGATGGAATTGTCCTTGGGCCCTCCCACCCACCCTTATGTTGTATAAACAGGAAATGCACACTTTAACAAACCCATCATTTCAGCCACAGGGTCTGCCACACGACTGTGGCTGAAATGACTGGTTGGTTTGGGCCCCCACCAAAAAAGAAGCAATCAATCTCTCCTTGCACAAACTGGCTCTACAGAGGCAAGATGTCCACCTCCTCCTCATCGTCCGATTCCTCACCCCTTTCACTGTGTACATCCCCCTCCTCACAGAGTATTAATTCAGCCCTACTGGAATCCACCATCTCAGGTCCCTGTGTACTTTCTGGAGGCAATTGCTGGTTAATGTCTCCACGGAGGAATTGATTAAAATTCATTTTGATGAACATCATCTTCTCCACATTTTGTGGAAGTAACCTCGTACGCCGATCGCTGACAAGGTTACCGGCTGCACTAAACACTCTTTTGGAGTACACACTGGAGGGGGGGGGGGGCAACTTAGGTAAAATAAAGCCAGTTTGTGCAAGGGCCTCCATATTGCATCTTTTTCCTGCCAGTATACGTTCGGACTGTCTGACATGCCTACTTGGATGCTGTCACTCATATAATCCTCCACCATTCTTTCAATAGTGACTGAATCATATGCAGTGACAGTAGACAACATGTCAGTAATTGTTGGCAGGTCCTTCAGTCCGGACCAGATGTCAGCTATCACTCCTGACTCCCCTGCATCACCGCCAGCGGGTGGTTTTGGAAATGTTATCCTTTTCCTGGCAGCTCCAGTGGCGGTAGAAAATGAAGGAGGAGCTATTGGTGGGTCACGTTCCGCTTGACTTGACAATTGTCTCACCAGCAGGTATTTGAACATCTGCAGACTTATGTCTGCCGGAAAGAGAGATACAATGTAGGCTTTAAACCTAGGATCGAGCACGGTGGCCAAAATGTAGTGCTCTGATTTCAACAGATTGACCACCCGTGAATCCTGGTTAAGCAAATGAAGGGCTCCATCCACAAGTCCCACATGCCTAGCGGAATCGCTCTGTTTTAGCTCCTCCTTCAATCTCTCCAGCTGCTTCTGCAAAAGCCTGATGAGGGGAATGACCTGACTCAGGCTGGCAGTGTCTGAACTGACTTCACGTGTGGCAAGTTCAAAGGGTTGCAGAACCTTGCACAACGTTGAAATCATTCTCCAATGCGCTTGAGTCGGTGCATTCCCCCTCCTTTGCCTATATCCTAGGCAGACGTATAGGCTTGAATTGCCTTTTGCTGCTCCTCCATCCTCTGAAGCATATAGAGGGTTGAATTCCACCTCGTTACCACCTCTTGCTTCAGCTGATGGCAGGGCATGTTCAATAGTGTTTGCTGGTGCTCCAGTCTTCGGCACGCGGTGGCTAAATGCTGAAAGTGGCCCGCAATTCTTTGGGCCACCGACAGCATTTCTTGCACGCCCCTGTCATTTTTTTTTTATTCTGCACCACCAAATTCATTGTATATGCAAATCATGGGACGTGCTGGAATTTGCCCACATGTAATGCACGCACAATATTGGTGGCGTTGTCCGATGTCATAAATCCCCTGGAGAGTCCAATTGGGGTAAGCCAATCTGCGATGATGTCCCTCAGTTTCCGTAAGAGGTTGTCAGCTGTGTGCCTCTTATGGAAAGTGGTGATACAAAGCATAGCCTGCCTAGGAACGAGTACTCCTTAGTGTGCCCTGCTCCACTCGTCCACATGTCCGTGATTAAGTGGACATTGGGTACAACTGCATTTTTTAGGTCACTGGTGACTCTTTTTCTGACGTCTGTGTACATTCTCGGTATCGCCTGCCTAGAGAAGTGGAACCTAGATGGTATTTGGTACCGGGGGACACACTACCTCAAGCAATTCTCTAAGTCCCTGTGAACTAATGGCGGATAACGGATGCACGTCTAACACCAACATAGTTGTCAAGGCCTGAGTTATCTGCTTTGCAACAGGATTACTGCTGTGATATTTCATCTTCCCCGCAAGGACTGTTGGACAGTAAATTGCTTACTGGAAGTAGTACAAGTGGTCTTCCGACTTCCCTCTGGGATGACGATCGACTCCCAGCAGCAACAACAGCAGCGCCAGCAGCAGTAGGCGTTACACTCAAGGTTCCATCAGAGGAATCCCAGTTATGAGAGGACTCGCCAGACTTGCCAGTGACATGGCCTGCAGGACTATTGGCGTTCCTGTCTAAGGAGGAAATTTACATTGAGGGAGTTGGTGGTGTGGTTTGCAGGAGCTTGGGTACAAGAGGAAGAAGGGATTTAGTTGTCAGTGGACTGCTTCTGCTGTCACCCAAAGTTTTTGAACTTGTCAATGACTTCTGATGAATGCGCTGCAGGTGACATATAAGGGAGGATGTTCCGAGGTGGTTAACGTCCTTACCCCTACTTATTACAGCTTGACAAAGGCAACACACGGCTTGACATCAGTTGTCCACATTTCTGTTGAAATAATTCCATATCAAAGAGGTGATTTTTTTTTGTATTTTGACCAGACATGTCAATGGCCTTATACATCTCATGTACAACAGATGTCTCCCTGGGTGCCTGACTTAAACAAACCACCTCTCCATCAGAATCCTCCTTGTCAATTTCCTCCTTAGCGCCAGCAACACCCATATCCTCATCCTGGTGTACTTTAACAGTGACATCTTCAATTTGAATATCAGGAACTGTACTGTGGGTGCTCCTTCCAGCACTTGCAGGGGGCGTGCAAATGGTGGAAGGAGCCACCTTTTCCCGTCCTGTGTTGGGAAGGGCAGGCATCGCAACCGACACAATTGGACACTCCTTGGGGATTTGTGATTTAGAAGAACGTACAGTTCTTTGCTGTGCTTTTGCCAGCTTAACTCTTTTCATTTTTCTAGCGGGAGCATGAGTGCTTCCATCCTCATGTGAAGCTGACCCACTAGCCATGAACATATGCCAGGGCCTCAGCCGTTTCTTGCCACTCTGTTTCGTAAATGGCATATTGGCAAGTTTACGCTTCTCCTCAGACGCTTTTAATTTAGATTTTTGGGTCATTTTACTGAACTTTTGTTTTTTGGATTTTACATGCTCTCTACTATGACATTGGGCATCTGCCTTGGCAGACGATGTTGATGGCATTTCATCATCTCTGCCATGACTAGTGGCAGCAGCTTCAGCACTAGGTGGAAGTGGATCTTGATCTTTCCCTATATTACCCTCCACATTTTTGTTCTCCATTTTTTAATGTGTGGAATTATATGCCAGTAATATATCTGGAATTAGACGGCAGTAATGTCTGGAATTAGATACCACTATATAGATACCAGATACCACTGTGACTGGAATGACACAGTTACAGGACACTACCACAGCACCCTACAGCAGCAAGATGCAGCACAAGACACTGGACTTTTAGTCACCACAATGCAGCACTGATACTGAGCACAGATATTGAGCACTGTTCAGAATACTAGAACTGACACTGGGCAGCGAGAACAGCACTGGACTACTGTACTGTACTACTATATACTGGTCACCACAATGCAGCAATGATAATAATGAGCACATATATTGAGCACTGTTCAGGATAATAGAACTGACACTGGGCAGCAAGAACAGCACTGGACTACGGTACTGTACTACTATATACTGGTCACCACAATGCAACAATGATAATAATGAGCACAGATATTGAGCACTGTTCAGGATAATAGAACTGACACTGGGCAGCGAGAACAGCACTGGACTACTGTACTGTACTACTATATACTGGTCACCACAATGCAGCAATGATAATAATGAGCACAGATATTGAGCACTGTTCAGGATAATAGAACTGACACTGGTTAGCGAGAACAGCACTGGACTACTGTACTGTACTACTATATACTGGTCACCACAATGCAGCAATGATAATAATGAGCACAGATATTGAGCACTGTTCAGGATAATAGAACCGACACTGGGCAGCGAGAACAGCACTGTACTACTGTACTGTACTACTATATACTGGTCAGTGGTCACCACAATGCAGCAATGATAATAATGAGCACAGATATTGAGTACTGTTCAGGATAATAGAACTGACACTGGGCAGCAAAATACAGCAATGGACTACTGTACTGTACTACTATATACTGGTCACCACAATGCAGCACTGATACTGAGCATAGATATTGAGCTGATATTTAGCTGATATTGGGCTATTCAGGCAGAGAACGTAGCCACGTCCTCTCCACTCAATCTACAATGCATGAGTAAAAATGACGGCGATGCACGGCTCTTTATATCGAATCCGAATCTCATGAGACTCTGACAGCGGGATGATGATATTTTCCCCCATTCTGGTTTTGCGAGTAAGGCGGGAAGAACCGAGGCAGCCTCGAACCTGTGTAAACCACGTGAAGTTCAGGGGGGGTAGTTTCGGATCATGACGAACCGAACCCGCTCATCTCTAATATATATATATATATATATATATATAAAGTGTCCATCAAAGGTTCTCAAAGGTTCTCATGGTGGAATGACCAGCATAACCAGTGATAGATTCATGAAAGATTTATCTTCAATTAACATAAAAACACCATCTCATGAAGCTGTTTCGGTGCTGGCGCACCTTTTCTCAAAGGGTCATCACAGTGACGACCCTTTGAGAAAGGTGCGCCAGCACCGAAATAGCTGCTGTCAGGGTGGGGGTTGCCATGCCCCAAGCTGCTTATGCCTGTCATCATATGCTAAGTATACTTTTATTACTGCTTCATGAGATGGTGTTTTTATGCTAATTGAAGATAAAGCTTTCATGAATCTATCGCTGGTTGTGCTGGTCTTTCCACCACGAGAACCTTTGGGAACTCTTGATGGACACTTTTTCTATATTATACAGACCTTGCACACCACATTGTGCTGAGGGTGTGTGCGGCTTACTACCTACTTGTCTATATATATATATATATATATATACACACTATATATACTGTATATATCGTGTTTCCCTGCCAGACTCAGTTCCCAGAATGAGGCATAACATCATCATCCTGGTGACGGTTCTCGCGAGTTACGGACTTTGTAAATTTCGCTACTCCCGCCCCGCCTTTTTCACTCCAGTCCTGGAGAGTTTAGCGAGAGGACGTGTCTGCTCAGTGGCGTGGCACGTGGAGTGGTGACCTGCTCTTTTGTATCATTCCAGTGGTAGTGTCTTGTGCTGCATCAGTCCAATGGTAGTGTCTTGTGCTGCATCAGTCCAGTCACAGTGGTGGTGTCCTGTGCTGCCACAAGTCCAGTGGTGCTGCTATTTAAGTCCAGTCCAGTGGTGCTGTCTTGTGCTGCATCAGTCCAGTTGTGGTGTTTTGTGCTGCATCAGTCCAGTGTGGTGGTGTCCTGTGTTGCCATAAGTCCATTGGTGCTGCTGTTTAAATCCAGTCCAGTGGTGCTGTCCTGTGCTGCCATAAGTCTATGGTGCTGCTGTATATGTCCAGTCCAGTGATGCTGCCATATAAGTCCAGTCCAGCGGTGCTGCCGTATAAGTCCAGCGGTATAGCCGTATAAGTCCAGTGGTACTGCCGTACAAGTACAGTGGTGCTGCCATATAAGTCCAGCGGTACTGCCGTATATGTCCAGCAGTACTGCCGTTTAAGTCCAGCGGTACTGCCATATAAGTCCAGCGGTACTGCCGTATAAGTCCAGTGGTACAGCCATATAAGTCCAGCGGTACAGCCGTATAAGTCCAGCGGTACTGCCATATAAGTCCAATGGTGCTGTCCTGTGCTGTATATTATTTACTGCAAATAAAGGGGTTATTAATATTTAATCCAAATAATTTTTACAGAGTTTGCCCTGTGTGGTGTAGGTGTATGCTCTCCTGTGCTGCATATTATTATAATAACTCCAAATAAAAGGGTTATTATCCAAATAATTTTTACAGGCTTTGCCGCGTGTGTGTGGTTTAAGGGTACGCTCTCCTGTGCCGCATATTGGGGGTAATTGTGAGTTGATCGCAGCAGGAACTTTTTTAGCAATTGGGCAAAACCAGGTGCACTGCAGGGGAGGCAGATATAACATGTGCATAGAGAGATAGATTTGGGTGTGGTGAGTTCAATCTGCAATCTAAATTGCAGTGTAAAAATAAAGCAGCCAGTATTTACCCTGCACAGAAACAAAATAACCAACCCAAATCTAACTCTCTCTGCAAATGTTATATCTGCCCCCCCCCCACCTGCCGTGCACATGGTTTTGCCCAATTGCTAAAAAAGTTCCTGCTGCGATCAACTCAGAATTACCCCCATTGTTATATAACTCCAGAAAAATAATGGAGAACAAAGATTTGGAGGATAAAATAGGGAAAGATCAAGAACCACTTCCTCCTAGTGCTGAAGCGGCTGCCACTAGTCATGACATAGACCACAGGTTCTCAAACTCGGTCCTCAGGACCCCACACAGTGCATGTTTTGCAGATCTCACAGAATCACAAGTGAAATAATTAGCTCCACCTGTGGACCTTTTAAAATGTTTCAGTGAGTAATTAATACACCTGTGCTCTTGCTGGGTTACTTGCAAAACATGCACTGTGTGGGGTCCTGAGGACCGAGTTTGAGAACCACTGACATAGACAATGAAATGCCACCAACATCGTCTGCCAAGGCCGATGCCCAATGTCATAGTAGAGGGCATGTAAAATCCAATAAGCTAAAGTTCAGTAAAATGACCCCAAAAAATAAATTTAAATAATCTGAGGAGAAACTTACACTTGCCAATATGCCTTTTACGACTCGAAGTGGCAAGGAACGGCTAAGGCCCTGGCCTATGTTCATGACTAGTGGTTCAGCTTCACATGACGATGGAAGCCCTCATCCTCCCGCTAGAAAAAAGAAGAGTTAAGCTGGCAAAAGCACATCAAAGAACTGTGCGTTCTAAGATGGTATCACAAATTCCCAAGGAGAGTCCAAGTGTGTTGGCGGTTGCGATGCCTGACCTTCCCAACACTGAACGGGAAGAGGTGGCTCCTTCCACCTTTTGCATGCCCTCTGCAATTGCTGGAAAGAGCACCCACAGTCCAGTTTCTGATATTCAAATTGAAGATGTCACTGTTGAAGTAAACCAGGATGAGGATATGGGTGTAGCTGTCGCTGAGGAGGAAGTTGTCGAGGAGGATCCTGATGGTGATGTGTTTTTTTAAATCAGGCCCCGGGGAAGACAGTTGTTGTCTGTGGGATGAATAAGCCCATCGTCATGCCTAGGCAGGAGATAAAAAAAATCCACCTCTTTGGTCTGGAATTATTTCTATCCAAATCCGGACAACTACTGTCTTGCCATATGTACCTTATGTAAAGATGTAATAAGTAGTGGTAAGGATGTTAACCACCTAGGAACATCCTTCCTTATACGTCACCTGCAGCGCATTCATAAAAAGTCACTGTCAAGTTCAGAAACTGTGGCTAAGACCGTAAGCAGTCTAGGGACACCTAAATCCCTTTGTCCTTTTGTATCCAAGTGCCTGCAAACCACACCAGCAACTTCCTCCTCATCAATTTCCTCCTCAATTAGGATTGGAAGTAGTCCTGCAGGCTATGTCACTGGCATGACTGACTCCTCTTCTATCCGGAATTCTTCCGGAGGATCCTGCATTGCTACACCTACTACTGCTGTTGCTGCTGGGAGTCATTCATCATCCCAGAGAGGAAGTTGAAACACCACTACTTCTTTCACTAAGCAATTGACTATCTAACAGTCCTTTGCGAGGAAGATATAGTATGACAGCAGTCATCCTGTTGCAAAGCGGATAACTGAGGCCTTGACAGCTATGTTGGTGTTAGATGTGCGTCTGGTACCCGCCATTAGTGCAGTAGGATTTAGACAATTGACGGAGGTAGTGTGTCCCTGTTACCAAATCCCATCTAGATTCCACTTCACTAGGCAGGCGATACTGAGAATGTACAGAGACATCAGAAAAGTGTCCTCAGTGTCCTAAAAAATGCAGTTGTACCCACTGTCCACTTAACCACCGACATGTGGACAAGTGGAACAGGGCAGACTTTATGACTGTTACAGCCAACTGGGTAGATGTATCGCCTTGAGCAGCAACAACAGCAGCAGCGGCACCAGTAGCAGCATCTTAGAAACGCCAGCTTGTTCCAAGGCAGGCTATGCTGTGTATCACTGGTTTCAGTAAGAGGCATACCGCCGACAACCTCTTAGAGAAACTGAGGGAAATCTTCGCCCAATGGCTTACCCCACTTAGACTCTCCTGGCAATTTGTGAGATCAGACAACACCACCAAGATTGTGCGGGCATTAAATCAGGGCAAATTCCAGCATGTCCCATATTTTGCTCACATAATAAATTTGGTGGTGCAGCATTTTGTTTTAGAAATGACAGGATCGTGCAGGAAACACTTCCGCAAAAAATTTCAGGACACTTTTGCCATTCAGTGACTGTGTGCCAAAGACTGGAGTGTCAGCAAACACTCTTGAACCTGCCCTGCCATCACCTGAAGCAAGCGGTTGTAATGCTGTGAAACTCAACCCTCTATATACTTCAGAGGAGCAGCAAAAGGCCATTCAAGCCTATACATCCACCTATGACATAGGCTAAGGAGGGGGAATGCACAGTGGAGATTGATTTCTGTGTTGTGCAAGGTTCTGCAACCCTTTGAACTTGCCACACGTGAAGTCAGTTCAGACACTGCCAGCTTGAGTCAGGTCATTCTCCTTATCAGGCTTTTGCAGAAACAGTTGGAGAATTAAAGGAGGAGCTAAGACAGAGCTATTCCGCTCTGTATGTGGGACTTGTGGATGAAGCCCTTCATTTGCTTTGCCAGGATCCGAGGGTGGTCAATCTGTTGAAATCAGAGCACTACATTTTGACCACCGTGCTCGATGCTAAGTTTAAAGCTTATATGGTGTCTCTCTTTCCGGCATACACAAGCCTGCAGAGGTGCAAAGACCTGCTGGTAATCCAACCCACTGGCGGTGATAAAGGGCAGTCAGGACCAACTTTGGACATCTGGTCCGGACTGATGGACCTGCCAACAATAACTGACATGTCTACTCTCACTGTATATTATACTGTCACCACTGAAAGAATGGTGGAGAATTACATCGGTGGCAGCATCCAAGTAGACATGTCAGACAGTCCGTACCTTTACTGGCAGGAAAAAGAGGCAATTTGGAGGCCCTGTACAAACTGTCTCTATTTTTCCTAAGTTCCCCCCCCCCCTCCAGTGTGTACTCCGAAAGAGTTTGTAGTGCAGCCGGTAACCTTGTCAGCGATCAGCGTAGGAGGTTACTTCCACACAATGTGGAGAAGATGATTTTCATCAAAATGAATGATCAATTCTTCCGGGAAGACCAGCCTCCAGGTTTTTATGCTTTTCTCCCAAAAAATACAGATCCAAAACCAAAATCCGCAAGGGTGGTTTTGTCAAAGCCAATCCAGATCGAAAACACGAAATATGATCCAGATCCAAAACCAAAACATGAAAAGTGGCCGATGCACACCCTTAATATATATATATATATATATATATATATCAAGCATGTGCGCAGGGCCATTTTTGTTGGATTTGGATTTAGTTCTGATTCGTCGACTGGCTTTGAATTTGGATTTGCCAAACCACCATAACTGGCTTTGGATTTGGATTTTTTTTTAAAAAGAAAGAAATAAAAAAGCTAAAATCACCTCAATAATATTAATTTACAGTCATTTCCAGTTAATTTTGACCACTTCACAGTGTACAATATTGTTTTCAATATTATTGGGCAAAGGCTGCAGCAACCTGGTTAGTTATTAAACGACAGAGCTGTGGCACAAACACATGGCAGCCACCAGTGGCAGTTTAAAGCAAGAACTGCTGCCACTGGTAGCTTACTTACACAAACAACATCATCAAAATCCTCCTCAGTGACAAATAGTAGTACACTCATATCCTCCTCTTCCTGGTCCACTTCCACACATGAATCCTCAATTTCTATTATGCCCTCATCAGAACAATCTTTACTTGTACTGCTCCCTGCATGTGCAGATTGTGCAGAAATGGTGGAAGGAGGTGAAAGAGGCTTCTCTGTGAGGCCAGTGTGAGAAATGTCAGACTCACACACAGCTACTGTGGACACCCCTAAACGTTACTCATGAATGTTTGTCGGTTCTGAACGCAGTTATTTCTACTGCCTTAATGGTTTCAATTTGTTTGACACCTCTTCTAGACTCTGAGTGAAAAGTTCTTGCATGGTCATGAGAGGCAGAAAAAGATGCCTCACTGACAGTTGCAGAACCATGACTCAGAAATAAAGGGCAAGGCCTGAGCCTTTCCTTGCCACTGCGTGTGGTGAATAGCATGTTGGCAATTTTATGTTTTTCTGCACCAAGCCTTCCCCTTATAGAGAAGTTTTATTCTTTATGTCTGTATATTGGGTTTTTGGTTTTAGATGCCCTAACTTAGATCGATCAATCTATCTATCTATCTATCTATCTATCTATCTATCTATCTATCTATCTATCTATATATATATATATATATAGAGCGAGAGAGAGAGAGAGAGAGAGAGAGAGACAAGATAGCACACTGTAAACTGCTTGAAAATGGTGGTGCAAGGTCCGAAAATATGTTAAATAAATACACTCATTTTTCCAGTAAAAGAAAAAAGAAGAAAAAAAACAGCTTTCACATTTATGATAAAAAAGGCAATTTATTCTGTACAACAGGTCCATAAGCATCTGTATGATAGCTGCAGCCCGACAGCTGTTTCAACACTTAGGTTTTCCTCAGCCCCTAGCTGTTTCATCATAAACATAAGTGCTGTTTTCTTCTTTTACTGAAAAAGTGAGTGTATCTATATATATATATATATATATATATATATATATATTGTGATGCGACGGTCCCGTACGAAAGCCCTTACCGCTTTCGAGTCCCATCCTCAGTACACAGAATGGATGTTTATGTCACACGAGACCTGGCCACATAGGGGATTCCCGCTTACCATCAGTTACCGCCTGTTACCAACTCCACCCACTGTGCAGTGGGTGGGTTTACGCTACCACCACCAAACTCCTAACCTGCCGTGGCATTTGGAACCACGGTTTTGCGCTATATGCATCGACACGCTGCCTTACCACCCCTGTGTGGTGTTGCCGAATCCCCAAACATTGCTTGCCTAAGCACAGCACGGTAGCAGGCCGAAGGCGGAGCTTGGAGACGCTGGTTACACCCTGGAAAGCCGGTGAATGGAGCTAGGTTTCGCCTAGCCCTGCAGGTCACAAGATGAAGTGGTCGTCTTTAGGCAGATGATGTTTATTTGCCAAATACAGCCTTCAAAAAGACTCAGCAATACAGCAAGATGTTACAGCGGAAAGTAGTTCGTATAACATACTTTTAAGCTCACAGGCCTCCTCTTTTTTACAGTTATACCTAGAGATGAGCAGGTTTGGTTCATCGAGATCCGAACCCCTTCGAACATCACCTATTTTACACGGTTCCGAGGCAGCCTTGGATCTTCCCGCCTTGCTCATTTAACCCGAATGCGGCAGAACGTCATCATCTCGCTGTTGGATTCTCGCGAGACTCGTATTCTATATAAAGAGACGCGCGTCGCCGCCATTTTCAATCGTGCATTGAAGATTGAACGGAGAGGACGTGGCTGCGTTCTCTCCCTGAAAAGCTCCGTATCTGTGCTCAGTGTGCTGCAAATATCTGTGCTCAGTGTGCTGCAAATATCTGTGCTCAGTGTGCTGAAAATATCTACGTTCTCTCCCTGAAAATGCTCCATATCTGTGCTCAGTGTGCTGCATTGTGGGGACCACCAGTATATAATTATAGTAGTAAAGTACAGTAGGCCATTGCTGTATCTTGCAGCTCTGTGTCAAGTATACTATCCATATCTGTGCTGCATTATTGTGAGCAGTATATAGTAGGACAGTGCAGCATTTTGGTGACCAGCAGTATACATATAGTACAGTACAGTAGGCCATTGCTGTATCTTGCAGCTCTGTGTCAAGTATACTATCCATATCTGTGCTGCATTATTGTGAGCAGTATATAGTAGGACAGTGCAACATTTTGGTGACCAGCAGTATACATATAGTACAGTACAGTAGGCCATTGCTGTATCTTGCAGTTCTGTGTCAAGTATACTATCCATATCTGTGCTGCATTATTGTGAGCAGTATATAGTAGGACAGTGCAGCATTTTGGTGACCAGCAGTATACATATAGTACAGTACAGTAGGCCATTGCTGCATCTTGAAGCTCTGTGTCAAGTATACTTTCCATATCTGTGCTGCATTATTGTGAGCAGTATATAGTAGGACAGTGCAGCATTTTGGTGACCAGTCTGCAGGGCTCACTGGGAGCTGAGGTGACGGCGTATGCACGCTACTACAGCTTGCGGCGAGCAGTCTGGCTGATGTGGGAGGACGCGTATCACGGGACAGGTGACATCAGTGACATGCGGTGGGGTGAGGCAGAGCCTTTCCTGTCATACTTACGTTAACACCAGAGTTTTTACTGAATAAAATATATGAAAAAATACTGATAATTTGTTTGAAATATCTTCTTTGCATTATTCTAATAATTTTTATAGCCCAAACTCTCGAGTAAAAAGTCTATGGCAGGTGAGGCAGTGCCTCACCTGTGTATCCTTTCCACACATCTCTAATCAAAACTCACCAGATTTCCAGGAGTTTATAATGCTGCACCTATGTATAATGCCCAGATGTACCCTTTGGCTCATATATTGCAAGTAAATCTGGCTCTGGGTTTAGCCAGTGGCTCCTGAGCCATTTAGCTCACCGCACGTCCCTGGGTGACATAGCACCCTCCCACATCGAAGGGGGCCAGTATAATACATTGTGGCGGTGGGTCCGAGCGTATCACCACGATAATGTGGTGATACGGCCCCAGGCACATAACGTCCGTTAGTACGTTTTTCATACATCTCCCCCATTGTGTCTTATAACCAATGCAGGGAAATGGTACTGATGTTCCCATTTGAATGTATGTATCTGTAATTTATCCCCCCCCCCTCCAAGAATGCAACATCTGCACAATGGGGTTAAGGAGCAATCAGGGAGATTGCTGGACTATTCAGTGAGTCAAGAAGATTGCTTCTATTTCAGGGAGTCTCCTGCAGAATGAGGGAGCATAGGAAAGTATGGTTAAACAGCCAGGGAGATTGTTGTTACCCCAAGATGTGGTGTGAACAACTTGGTCTTGTTCTATGTAGAAAAGAGCCTGTGGATTAGTAAAACTGTTTGGTTTTCACAATATACCTTGGTGTCAGTATTGTTCTTTTATGTCAATCCCAACAATACTGTTACAGGATAGAGATGGATGTGTGTGTGTGTGTGTGTGTGTGTGTGTGTGTGTGTGTGTGTATATATATATATATATATAGATAGATAGATAGATAGTATTTTTAACTTGCAGTTCACAGATTACTGCGTGGAAGCACAGGGCCCATAGATGCGCGTGAATACAGAGCATTTAAACGGTATTATTTACAGCAGCATGTCCCTATACACTGTGACTATAGAGCACAGCTTCTTGTGAGTCTGAACACATTGCACTTAAATACAGCAGCGTATAATGCAGCAAACAGTACTGTGCCCCCTACAAACACTGGCTATTCAGCACAGCCCCTTGTGTGACTCTGGAGACAGCACAGTTATAATATAATATGGCAGAGTCAACACAGCAAGCATACAGCAGCATGCAGTGTTACCCTCTACAGTTACACACATACAGTATTAATAGTGCCTCCACACCAATACATCCCCTTGTGAGACTCTGGGCACAGCAGTTGCAACTTTCAGCAGTGAATCCCCTGACCTATACATTTATTTATTATTTAGTGACAGAGTTCCCCTTTTTTCGATTAATATGTTCCCCTAAATATGATTTTTTTTATTTTAGGAGAGCTTAGCGCAGCACACACCAGTGTGCGTTCTTCTCCGGTAAATGGCGCTGACTCCTGGCCGCTGCATTTTTAATAGAATCCAAGTCCCGCGAGAATCCGACGCTAGGGTGATGACGTTCGGCCTCGCGATGGGATCAGAGTCTGAGGCTCGGGTGCACTTGGATTCTGGTGTTCTGAGCGGTTCAGATTCCATAGAATCCAAACCGCTCATCCCTAATATATATAGATACATTATACACAGTGGTGCTTGAAAGTTTGTGAACCCTTCAGAATTTTCCATATTTCTGGGGAAATTTGGCTTAAAACTAACTCAGATATTCACGAAAGTCCTAAAAGTAGATAAAGAGAACCAAATTAAACAGATGAGTCAAATAAATTAGATGTGCTCATTTTTTTATTGAGGAAAATGATCCAATATCACATATCTGTGGGTAGCAAAAGTATGTGAACCTTTGCTTTCAGTATCTGGTATGACCTCCTCGTTCAGTAATAACTGCATGTAAACATTTCCGGTAATTGTTGATCAGTCCTGAACATCCGCTTGGAGGAATTTTACCCCATTCCTATGTACAAAACAAAAAGTACAAAAAGCTCTGTACAAAAAGCTCTGTTATGTTGGTGGGTTTGCTCCCATGAACTGATCGCTTCATGTCCTTCCACATCATTTTGATTGGATTAAGGTCAGGACTTTGACTTGGCCATTCCAAAACTTTATATGTATTCTTCCTTAACCATTCTTTGGTCAAATGACTTGTTTGCTTTGAGTCTTGTCTTGCTGCATGACCCACATTTTCTTTAGATGCAGCTCATGGACAGATGTCCTGACATTTTCTTTTAGAATATTCTGGTATAATTCAGAATTCATTGTCCCATCAAGGATGGCAAGTCGTCCTTTTATATATATATATGTAAGGGTGCAAGGTGCCGTTTCCTGGGGTATATGGCAGCACGCAGCAGCTGAGGAACAACACAAGTCCAGTTTCTGGTACAACTGGCCCCAGCCAGTTTTATTGTACAGAAAAGAAAACAAACACCAAAAGAAAATACCTTGCCTGTCCGGCACTAACTAAACACAAGATGTTCCTAACTATCACTAAAACAAAAAACACAGAGTTCTCCACACACACAGTGTGTGTATGTGTGTGCTGGAGTTCTCCAGCACACACACACACACACACACACACACACACACACACACACACACATCCATCTCTATCCTGTAACAGGAAGCGTGTTTCTCTCACAGAGACCCTGCAGTCTTCCCAGGCAGTCTGCACACCCTAATCAGGCTAGCAGCTCTATAACACTCTTACACAGCTGAAAGCCTGATTAGCCTTCTGTGAGGCCAAAGACCCGAACTGGGCCCAATGTCTGGAACTTGCCCCATCTCTCTTTCAGGGCCCTTACCCAGCTTTTCCAACAAACTGAAAAGGTTCTAACAAAACAAAACATATTCCTAGAAGTTTTCATTTTTCTAATACATGTAAGACAAGAACCTGGGACAAACATACCTGCCCTCAAACACTATCCCAGTGTTCTTGTCACATATTCCCCTCCCCTGTTTCGACCTAGGGGCCGGAACACTTGTAGCCCCCAAACAGAAGATGCGGGACAATGCATCTGCGTTGGCCAATTGTGTACCTGGTCTATGTTCGACAGTAAACTTAAAATCCTGCAACGCTAGAAACCATCTAGTTACATGAGCATTCTTGCCTCTATTTACATACATCCATTTTAAAGGGGCATGATCCGTCACTAGTCTGAATTGTCTACCCAAGAGGTAATATATCAAGGTATCTAGTGCCCACTTAATGGCCAAAGCCTCCTTTTCCACAATGGCATACCTTTTTTCATGCTCATTGAGTTTCCTACTCAAATAAATGATAGGGTGTTCGTCCCCATCTCTGGTTTGGGACAGCACAGCGCCTACCCTACCTCTGAGGCATCTGTCTGTACCACAAATTCTTTTGAAAAATCTGGTGTTATCAATACCGGTTGTGAACACAAAGCCACTTTTAACGCTTGGAACGCTTTTTCTGCATCAGGGTTCCAATTCACCATATTTGACCGCTTCCCTTTGGTAAGGTCTGACAACGGCACCGCTGTGGTCACAAAATTGGGAATAAACCGTCTATAGTACCCAGTTATTCCCAAAAAAGCCCTTACCTGTTTTTTATTCACTGGACGAGGCCAGTTTTGAATAGCATCAATTTTATTCAATTGGGGTCTAATTAGACCTCTGCCTATGGTGAAGCCCAAGTATTTTACCTCCTCCATTGCGAGGCAGCACTTCTTTGGGTTAGCAGTTAACCCTGCCTCTCTGATTGAGTCCAGTACTGCTTGTACTTTAACCAAATGGGACCCCCAGTCTGTACTGTGAATTACCACATCATCCAAATAGGCAGCTGCATATTTTCTATGGAGCCTCAAAATTTTATCCATCGCCCGTTGAAAGGTTGCTGGAGCCCCATGCAACCCAAAGGGTAACATCTTATACTGGTACAGCCCCTCCGGAACCAAAAAGGCTGTTTTTTCTTTTGCGCTATCAGATAAAGGTATTTGCCAGTAACCTTTGGTCAGGTCCAACATGGTGAGAAACCTGGCTGTTCCCAGCCTTTCTATAAGCTCATCCACACGGGGCATGGGGTACGCGTCAAACTTGGACACCTCATTTAACTTACGAAAGTCATTACAGAAGCATATGCTACCATCGGGCTTCGGGATGAGAACTATGGGACTGGACCACTCACTGTTCGATTCCTCTATGACTCCAAGTTCTAACATGGTTTTAACTTCTTTAGTAACAGCTTCTCGCTGAGCTTCAGGAATCCTATATGGCTTTAAATGAACCCTGACCCCTGGTTCTGTGACAATGTCATGTTTTATTATGGTCGTTCGGCCAGGCAGCTCTGAAAATATCTCCCTATTTTGGATGAGAAATTCTTTAACCTGATTGTTCTGGTCAGCTGATAATGTCTCTGACACCTTTACTGCGGGAAGCAACCGAGGTGAAGACACTGAAGGGCTAGGCTCCGCTGACAGAGTCAACCTATCTTTCCAGGGTTTGATTAAGTTAACATGGTAGATTTGTTCGGGTTTTCTCTTTTCCGGCTGGTATACTTTGTAATTAACCTCATTCACTTTTTCCCTAATCTCAAATGGACCCTGCCATTTAGCTAGGAATTTGTTTCCACAGTGGGTACCAAAACAAGAACTCTATCTCCAGGAGCAAATTCCCGTATCTTGGCACTCCGGTTATATACCCTCTGTTGAGCACTTTGGGCCTGTTCCATGTGCTCTCTGACAATAGGTACCACGGCTGCAATCCTATCCTGCATTTGTGATACATGTTCAATAACGCTTCTATAAGGAGTGGGCTGTCCTTCCCACGTCTCTTTGGCAATGTCCAACAGCCCTCTTGGGTGTCTACCATACAACAAATCAAATGGAGAAAACCCCGTAGAGGACAGAGGAACTTATCTGATGGCCATTAACAAGTAGGGCAACAAACAATCCCAGTTTTTCCCATCTCTCTCAACAACCTTTTTTAACATACTTTTTAATATTTTATTAAACCTTTCCACCAACCCGTCTGTTTGGGGATGGTAGATGGATGTCCTGAGGTGAGTGACCTTAAATAATTTGCACAATTCCTTCATGATCCTTGACATAAATGGAGTACCTTGGTCAGTCAAAATTTCTTTTGGTATTCCCACTCTACTAAAAACATGCACCAGCTCCCTAGCTATTGCCTTGGTTGTGATAGTGCGTAAAGGGACAACCTCAGGATATCGAGTGGCATAGTCCATAATTACCAGGATATACTGATGGCCCAGAGCAGACTTTAACAAGGGCCCCACGAGATCCATGGCTATTCTGTCAAACGGGACCTCTATAATAGGCATGGGAACTAGTGGGCTCCTGAAATGGGGTCTAGGGGCATGATACTGGCATTCAGGACAGGAAGAACAGTATTCAGACACTTCTTTATAAACCCCTGGCCAAAAGAACCTTTGTAAAACTCTTTCAGTGGTTTTTTCTGCCGCTAAATGTCCTGCGGTAACGTGACTATGAGCTAAATCTAGTACCGTTCTCCGATAAGGCTGGGGAACTACCAGCTGTTCCACCACATCCTCACCCCTTTTGACAATGTGGTACAAGAGCTCATTACAGATGGCCATGTGGGGATACGTAACCCTGTCACCTGGTACCACAGGTTCCCCATTAACAACCTTAACAATCTCCCTAGCCTTTATTAAGGTAGGATCCTTTAACTGTTCAGACGCAAACAGATCCTTCTTTACCTCCAGGTCAGGCACGCTTTCAGTTCTAACTACTATGTCTCTGTTCCCAGCAAGAGGGTCCTCACTGGACTCCCCATCTGTCACTTCCCCAGCCAAACTAGCAAAAGGCAAAGGGTCAGAAAGTTCCGAAGACACACGTACATCCATAAAATCACCGGTATTATCAACTGGCTCTTTACTTCTCACATCTGTTGATAACCGTGATTCCCACAGTTTCCAAAAATGAGGAAAATCCCTCCCTATTATGGCCTCATGCACCAAGGTGGGGACCAGTCCTACTTTAACAATTGCTGACCCACAACAAGTTTCTATATTCACTTCAGCAGTGACATAATGTTGGGTATCCCCATGTATGCAAGTTACCCCAATAGGTATTTGCTGGACCTTTAAGGGGTTCACTAACCCAGCTTTCACGAGGGTAACTAAACTTCCTGAATCTAGCAAGGCCTCTACCCGGTTACCCTCTAAGAACACATCACACATTTATTTTTCCAGCTCAGGTGAAGGTACCACAGTACAGGCTAACCTAGCAAAGAAAGACATTCTGCGACATTCAAAGGCAGCATCACATTGCATGGGTTCTTGCGTGACTGGGCAATTGGCAATAACATGACCTGGCATACCACACCTAAAACATTTAACCACACGATTATCAACCCGTTTGGGCAGCATAGACCGTTCTTGTCCCATTGGCCTGTCTCCAGGGCCAGTGTTTACAGTCTCTCCAGCCTTGCGTTCTCTTATCCACCCAGCAACATTTTCCCAAGGAACAGTCTTACCAGTCTTTACTGAAGGGCGCTGTCGAGGATCTATGGATTGCTGGGTGGTCATCAGTAGTTCCTCTGCTGCCAAATACCTTTCTTCCATGTCCACTAATTGGTCAGCAGTACCCAGGTTTCCATGGCTCACCCACTTGCGCAGGACCATGGGCAAAGATCTCAAGTAGCGGTCCATGACGACTCTTTCAACCATCTGGGGACCAGTTAATGTCTCTGGCTGTAACCATTTTTTTGTTAGCTGAATAAGGTCGTGCATCTGGGAGCGAGGAGGCTTCTCCATGGCGTACACCCACCGGTGCACCCGTTGTGCTCGTACTGACAGCGTGACTCCCAGGCGGGTCAGGATCTCAGTCTTTAGTTTATCATAGTCCCGAGCCTCAGCAGGGCTTAAATCAAAGTACGCTTTTTGGGGCTCAGCTGACAGGAAAGGTGCCAGCAGACTGGCCCACTGTGCTTTCGGCCAGTTCTCATGCTCGTCAGTCCTTTCAAACGTGGTCAGGTAGGCCTCCACATCATCAGCCTCTGTCATTTTCTGCAGGAAGTGACTGGCCCGTATAGAACTAGAGCTGGTCGGAGCACTGACGGCCACATCTCCAATCCGAGCTGCAAGGCTCTGCACCACTTCTGTTAAGGCCTCTCTATCCTGACGCTGTTGCCTGTAAAGTTCGTCAACAGCTGCCTGCTGTTGTCTCCTATTTTCCTCCATTGCCACCTGCTGCTGTCTGTTGGCCTCCTGCTGTAGTCTCCAATTTTCCTCCATTGCCACCTGCTGCTGTCTGTTGGCCTCCTGCTGAGCCGCTGTAGCTTGCAGCAAGGCTTTAAGCAGTTCCTCCATGTCGACAGATTTTTCAGGCGGCTTTGTAGCTGCTTTCACCCAGGACATATATCAAACCCTCAGGGGTGAGTCTCAGCAACTTCACACGGGGCTGTATCTGCATAAACCACAGTTTTCTGCAGGCCTCATAAAGCTGCTGTTTTCACTTATGCGCAGAACGGACTGCTCGCATTCTCCACCAAGTTGTAACACTGTAAGGGTGCAAGGTGCCGTTTCCTGGGGTATATGGCAGCACGCAGCAGCTGAGGAACAACACAAGTCCAGTTTCTGGTACAACTGGCCCCAGCCAGTTTTATTGTACAGAAAATAAAACAAACACCAAAAGAAAATACCTTGCCTGTCCGGCACTAACTAAACACAAGATGTTCCTAACTATCACTAAAACAAAAAACACAGAGTTCTCCAGCAAACACTGTATAGCTCACTTGTATCAGGAAGCGTGTTTCTCTCACAGAGATCCTGCAGTCTTCCCAGGCAGTCTGCACACCCTAATCAGGCCAACAGCTCTATAAACTCTTACACAGCTGAAAGCCCGATTAGCCTTCTGTGAGGCCAAAGACCCGAACTGGGCCCAATGTCTGGAACTTGCCCCATCTCTCTTTCAGGGCCCTTACCCAGCTTTTCCAACAAACTGAAAAGGTTCTAACAAAACAAAACATATTCCTAGCAGTTTTCATTTTTCTAATACATGTAAGACAAGAACCTGGGACAAACATACCTGCCCTCAAACACTATCCCAGTGTTCTTGTCACAATATATATATATATATATATATATATATACTTCCAAGGGTAAAGCGGCCCTGAGGACGGAGGAAACTCTGAAACATGTCGGTTGTTTAATAAAAGTTTAAATGGAATTGAGACTGCTGAGTGCCGCCTGCTTTACCCTTGGAAGTATCTAGTGGGACACCATTCCCTCACGGAGGGCACCGCAGCACTTTTACCACTCTATTGCTTTGAGTGCCGGACACCACCACGATATCTATATATATATATATATATAAATATTTTGTGCACAATATAACAATAAACAGTTTTCAGCCGGTTGCTATTCTATCAATGTATACGCCTATAGCAGATCACAATAAAATGGCATGTAAAACCATTAAGTCAAAAACAAAACAAAACATCTCGCATATCTATACTCTAGGGGTTTTTAGATTGGTACCATTTACTGGCTAAGTAGTGTGAAAACTCACCACAGCAGTTTTCCTTTTGGGTGTAATCAATATTGTGTTCAAATAGATCTATGAACAACAAGTAGGAGCAGATTTCCAAAGTCCTGTTATTGCTGGCCAGGTTAGCAGGAACTCCTGGGCTGAAATCACCTTAGTGACTTGGACCTGTGTAAGATCATTGGCACAGATGCATGAATGCCATGACGCTTGGCTGTATACTCACTGTTAGTTACGCTGCATCCCCAGAGAGTAAGTGGTTGCATATATGACCCCGTTTATTTGTCACCAGACAGGTGGTTGAAAACTCCCTCTTTGCACATAGACACTATTCCTAGAATCACCATGCAGCATCAGTATGCACCGAGCAATAGGTCCACAATTGTGAAAGAGGAAGCAGGGTATCTCTAACCAGTTTCACTCCATTTTCTGGGATCTTTTTCAAAGAGTAATTTCAGTCTGACCTTGTTATACCAAATTGCTCCAGTTTACTGTACATCCATTTGTTCATGTCTCGCACCCTTAAAAGAGTGATAATTTTCATATGGATCTATTTTCCTCACAGGTAATCCTTTTATTTCCACATAAAATGCATTCTTAAGTATATATTTCAATATGTATAGATATAGAAAAAAAACTCCAATATTACATTAATAAATAATAAAATAACACAATATATGATAAAAAAACATAGTTCAATAATGATTACATACAATTTCATAATAAGTTTTTTTTTTATGCATTATATATTATTGTACCATAAAAAACTTTAGTTCACACCTGCCTCTCAATTTGAACCTGTGACCATCCATATCATAGACAATCTCTCTACCAAGCATAGTATGCGCTCAGGATGTCCAGCGCTATACTGGTCCATGACTACAATGATTGTTTACAAGAGCATTTGCTACATTTATTTATTATTTCATTTATTAACAGTTTCTCATATAGCACAACATATTCTGTTGCACTTTATAATTAGAACAACAGTAATAGAACAAACTGGGCAAAAACAGACAGACATAGAGGTAGGAAGGCGCTGCTCTCAAGCTTACAAGCTATAGGGAAATACATATAAACTATTGCTGTTTTGGATCAGCATACTAAGCTGTCGTATTCTATTGGAGCTCCCAATCAAAGCGGACTGTCTATGGACTGCCTACAGTATGAACACACCATATAAATTTCCATCTGTGGTAATAAGTATTGTGTATGCATATGTGTGTGTGTGTGTGTGTGTGTGTGTGTGTGTGTGTGTGTGTGTGTGTGTGTGTGTGTGTGTGTGTGTAAAATAGTGAGGGTTAGCACCACTTGTGGTATACCTCTTAACGTAAATTAAAAATTTCATTCAGCTAGCCCCAAGTAAATGGCAGTGGTAAACTGCTCGTTGAACAATGTAAGCAGATATGATGGGGATATCAGCAACCAATAGTGTCGTTACAGTATTAAAAATCAAGAAAGAATATATTCAATTAAAAATTAACATGAGCACTTCATTTAGGACAAAGTATATAAAAAGCATAAAATTCAACAGACTGTAATTGGAGCTATAGGAAGACAAAAAAATCAGCCTATTAAAAGTAGGTAAATAAAGTGGTATATGAAAAAGTAAAAAAATATATATAAAAGGTTGTATAAGATAAACAAAATAAATAAATAAACATATGTCAAAAGATAGGAGGTATGTCTTATCTTTTTAGAAGGCAGGAGGTCACACTGAGGGAAGTCAAACGCGTTTCATCTTAAGACTTCACAGGACTTTAGTCTGGTTTTGGTCTTGATGAAGCCAAGGCAAACATACCCTCTAGGATGGGACAGCCAGGTAGTATGTGCTGGAGGCATGGTACACTGATTGCATCATTGTGCCCCACAATACAGTACAAGGTCAAGATTTCCAACATTGCAAAGCAGGGCTCGGGGCCACAATGATGAAAATAACATCAAACTGCCTGAACCATCCACTTCACTTGTGAAGGTGGTGGTAGTATGGGGCTTGCGGGAAAGTTGCCTTCCTTGTTGCATTATCCAAGAGAGTTGATAAGTATAAATTAAGGGGGCATTGAGTTTGGGCTGAACATTAACCAGTACCAGTCTTTGCCAGACAAGGTTCACATCATAACATGGAGATACACAGCATGGGTGGAGGGAGCACATACAATTAGTGGGTCAGCCTTTCCTTTTGTAGCTAACCAGCCAATAAGCATTGGGGCTCTTCCTGGCACTAATAGTGCAATGGCTGCCAGATTAATAATAGTAGAAAACAGTTGGACCACTGGGTGTGCTGTTCAAGTCCCCCACTTTTCCCTCTATATTTGTGCATATATTGTACACTTGAAGGTGAGTCGCCTTCATTTTGGTACAAGCACCCCTCCAATCTACCACAGGTGTTTTTTGTTAGCTTGGGTTCCTACATTGCAGACTACATATTAGAACAGGTTCTATTTAAAGGCAAGCCCTGCATACCTTTATATAATTTGTTAATATTAGAGATATTTAGGACCCATCTAATGAAGATTACCTGGACATAGTGGGTGGTCCCACGTATTTGTCCAAATTTGTACTAGTGATGAGCGGGTTCGGTTTCTCGGAAAGCGAACCCCCCCGAACTTCACCTTGTTTACACGGGTCCGAGGCAGGTTCGAACCTTCCCGCCTTGCTCGGCTAACCCTAGCGCGCCCGAACGTCATCATCCTGCTGTCGGATTCTCGCGAGATTCGGATTCTATATAAGCAGCCGCGCGTCGCCGTCATTTTCACTCGTGCATTGGAGATGATAGGGAGAGGACGTGGCTGGCGTCCTCTCCATTTATTGTAGAAGACAGAACTTGATTCATTGGTTGTTTATTGCTTAATTGTGGGGAGGATTGGGGAGCAGCTGTTAGGAGTACAGTGCAGAGTGTTGCTGATAAGTGACCACCAGTTTTTATCCGTTCTCTGCCTGAAAAAAACGCTCCATACCATATCTGTGCTCAGTATGCTGCATAATATATCTGTGCTGAGTGCTCACACTGCTTAATTGTGGGGACTGGGGAGCAGCTATAGCAGGAGTACAGTGCAGAGTTTTGCTGACAGTGACCACCAGTATACGTTGTCTGCCTGAAAAAACACTCCATATCTGTGCTCAGTGTGCTGCTTTATTGTGGGGACTGGGGACCACCAGTATAATTAATATTATATAGGAGGAGTACAGTGCAGAGTGCACTGATGTACCTACCTCTGTGTCGTCATCCATTAAGTATACTATCCATCTACATTCTATACCTGTGGTGCATTTTAGTTTTGCAGTTTGCTGACAGTGTCCACCAGTATACTATATATAGCAGTACGGTAGGCCACTGCTGTGTACCTACCTCTGTGTCGTCACTCGTCATCCATTAAGTAAACTATCCATCTACATTCTATACCTGTGGTGCATTTTAGTTTTGCAGTTTGCTGACAGTGTCCACCAGTATACTATATATAGCAGTACGGTAGGCCACTGCTGTGTACCTATCTCTGTGTCGTCACTCGTCATCCATTAAGTATACTATCCATCTACATTCTATACCTGTGGTGCATTTTAGTTTTGCAGTTTGCTGACAGTGTCCACCAGTATACTATATATAGCAGTACGGTAGGCCACTGCTGTACCTACCTCTGTGTCGTCACTCGTCATCCATTAAGTATACTATCCATCTACATTCTATACCTGTGGTGCATTTTAGTTTTGCAGTTTGCTGACAGTGTCCACCAGTATACTATATATAGCAGTACGGTAGGCAACTGCTGTGTACCTACCTCTGTGTCATCACTCGTCATCCATTAAGTATACTATCCATCTACATTCTATACCTGTGGTGCATTTTAGTTTTGCAGTTTGCTGACAGTGTCCACCAGTATACTATATATAGCAGTACAGTAGGCCACTGCTGTGTACCTATCTCTGTGTCGTCACTCGTCATCCATTAAGTATACTATCCATCTACATTCTATACCTGTGGTGCATTTTAGTTTTGCAGTTTGCTGACAGTGTCCACCAGTATACTATATATAGCAGTACAGTAGGCCACTGCTGTGTACCTATCTCTGTGTCGTCACTCGTCATCCATTAAGTATACTATCCATCTACATTCTATACCTGTGGTGCATTTTAGTTTTGCAGTTTGCTGACAGTGTCCACCAGTATACTATATATAGCAGTACGGTAGGCCACTGCTGTACCTACCTCTGTGTCGTCACTCGTCATCCATTAAGTATACTATCCATCTACATTCTATACCTGTGGTGCATTTTAGTTTTGCAGTTTGCTGACAGTGTCCACCAGTATACTATATATAGCAGTACGGTAGGCCACTGCTGTACCTACCTCTGTGTCATCACTCGTCATCCATTAAGTATACTATCCATCTACATTCTATACCTGTGGTGCATTTTAGTTTTGCAGTTTGCTGACAGTGTCCACCAGTATACTATATATAGCAGTACGGTAGGCCACTGCTGTACCTACCTCTGTGTCGTCACTCGTCATCCATTAAGTATACTATCCATCTACATTCTATACCTGTGGTGCATTTTAGTTTTGCAGTTTGCTGACAGTGTCCACCAGTATACTATATATAGCAGTACGGTAGGCCACTGCTGTACCTACCTCTGTGTCGTCACTCGTCATCCATTAAGTATACTATCCATCTACATTCTATACCTGTGGCGCATTTTAGTTTTGCAGTTTGCTGACAGTGTCCACCAGTATACTATATATAGCAGTACGGTAGGCCACTGCTGTACCTACCTCTGTGTCATCACTCGTCATCCATTAAGTATACTATCCATCTACATTCTATACCTGTGGTGCATTTTAGTTTTGCAGTTTGGTGACAGTGTCCACCAGTATACTATATATAGCAGTACGGTAGGCCACTGCTGTGTACCTACCTCTGTGTCATCACTCGTCATCCATTAAGTATACTATCCATCTACATTCTATACCTGTGGTGCATTTTAGTTTTGCAGTTTGCTGACAGTGTCCACCAGTATACTATATATAGCAGTACGGTAGGCCACTGCTGTACCTACCTCTGTGTCATCACTCGTCATCCATTAAGTATACTATCCATCTACATTCTATACCTGTGGTGCATTTTAGTTTTGCAGTTTGCTGACAGTGTCCACCAGTATACTATATATAGCAGTACGGTAGGCCACTGCTGTACCTACCTCTGTGTCATCACTCGTCATCCATTAAGTATACTATCCATCTACATTCTATACCTGTGGTGCATTTTAGTTTTGCAGTTTGCTGACAGTGTCCACCAGTATACTATATATAGCAGTACGGTAGGCCACTGCTGTACCTACCTCTGTGTCGTCACTCGTCATCCATTAAGTATACTATCCATCTACATTCTATACCTGTGGTGCATTTTAGTTTTGCAGTTTGCTGACAGTGTCCCCCAGTATACTATATATAGCAGTACGGTAGGCCACTGCTGTGTACCTACCTCTGTGTCATCACTCGTCATCCATTAAGTATACTATCCATCTACATTCTATACCTGTGGTGCATTTTAGTTTTGCAGTTTGCTGACAGTGTCCACCAGTATACTATATATAGCAGTACGGTAGGCCACTGCTGTGTACCTACCTCTGTGTCGTCACTCGTCATCCATTAAGTATGCTATCCATCTACATTCTATACCTGTGGTGCATTTTAGTTTTGTAGTTTGCTGACAGTGTCCACCAGTATACTATATATAGCAGTACGGTAGGCCACTGCTGTGTACCTACCTCTGTGTCGTCACTCGTCATCCATTAAGTATACTCTCCATCTACATTCTATACCTGTGGTGCATTTTAGTTTTGCAGTTTGCCGATAGTGTCCACCAGTATACTATATATAGCAGTACGGTAGGCTACTGCTGTGTACCTACCTCTGTGTCGTCACTCGTCATCCATTAAGTATACTATCCATCTACATTCTATACCTGTGGTGCATTTTAGTTTTGCAGTTTGCTGACAGTGTCCACCAGTATACTATATATAGCAGTACGGTAGGCCACTGCTGTATCTACCTCTGTGTCGTCACTCGTCATCCATTAAGTATACTATCCATCTACATTCTATACCTGTGGTGCATTTTAGTTTTATAGTTTGCTGACAGTGTCCACCAGTATACTATATATAGCAGTACGGTAGGCCACTGCTGTGTACCTACCTCTGTGTCGTCACTCGTCATCCATTAAGTATACTATCCATCTACATTCTATACCTGTGGTGCATTTTAGTTTTGCAGTTTGCTGACAGTGTCCACCAGTATACTATATATAGCAGTACGGTAGGCCACTGCTGTACCTACCTCTGTGTCATCACTCGTCATCCATTAAGTATACTATCCATCTACATTCTATACCTGTGGTGCATTTTAGTTTTGCAGTTTGCTGACAGTGTCCACCAGTATACTATATATAGCAGTATGGTAGGCCACTGCTGTACCTACCTCTGTGTCGTCACTCGTCATCCATTAAGTATACTATCCATCTACATTCTATACCTGTGGTGCATTTTAGTTTTGCAGTTTGCTGACAGTGTCCACCAGTATACTATATATAGCAGTACGGTAGGCCACTGCTGTGTACCTACCTCTGTGTCATCACTCGTTATCCATTAAGTATACTATCCATCTACATTCTATACCTGTGGTGCATTTTAGTTTTGCAGTTTGCTGACAGTGTCCACCAGTATACTATATATAGCAGTACGGTAGGCCACTGCTGTGCACCTACCTCTGTGTCGTCACTCGTCATCCATTAAGTATACTATCCATCTACATTCTATACCTGTGGTGCATTTTAGTTTTGCAGTTTGCTGACAGTGTCCACCAGTATACTATATATAGCAGTACGGTAGGCCACTGCTGTACCTACCTCTGTGTCGTCACTCGTCATCCATTAAGTATACTATCCATCTACATTCTATACCTGTGGTGCATTTTAGTTTTGCAGTTTGCTGACAGTGTCCACCAGTATACTATATATAGCAGTACGGTAGGCCACTGCTGTACCTACCTCTGTGTCGTCACTCATCATCCATTAAGTATACTATCCATCTACATTCTATACCTGTGGTGCATTTTAGTTTTGCAGTTTGCTGACAGTGTCCACCAGTATACTATATATAGCAGTACGGTAGGCCACTGCTGTACCTACCTCTGTGTCATCACTCGTCATCCATTAAGTATACTATCCATCTACATTCTATACCTGTGGTGCATTTTAGTTTTGCAGTTTGCTGACAGTGTCCACCAGTATACTATATATAGCAGTACGGTAGGCCACTGCTGTACCTACCTCTGTGTCGTCACTCGTCATCCATTAAGTATACTATTCATCTACATTCTATACCTGTGGTGCATTTTAGTTTTGCAGTTTGCTGACAGTGTCCACCAGTATACTATATATAGCAGTATGGTAGGCCACTGCTGTGTACCTACCTCTGTGTCATCACTCGTCATCCATTAAGTATACTATCCATCTACATTCTATACCTGTGGTGCATTTTAGTTTTGCAGTTTGCTGACAGTGTCCACCAGTATACTATATATAGCAGTACGGTAGGCCACTGCTGTGTACCTACCTCTGTGTCGTCACTCGTCATCCATTAAGTATACTATCCATCTACATTCTATACCTGTGGTGCATTTTAGTTTTGCAGTTTGCTGACAGTGTCCACCAGTATACTATATATAGCAGTACGGTAGGCTACTGCTGTGTACCTACCTCTGTGTCGTCACTCGTCATCCATTAAGTATACTATCCATCTACATTCTATACCTGTGGTGCATTTTAGTTTTGCAGTTTGCTGACAGTGTCCACCAGTATACTATATATAGCAGTACGGTAGGCCACTGCTGTACCTACCTCTGTGTCGTCACTCATCATCCATTAAGTATACTATCCATCTACATTCTATACCTGTGGTGCATTTTAGTTTTGCAGTTTGCTGACAGTGTCCACCAGTATACTATATATAGCAGTACTGTAGGCCACTGCTGTACCTACCTCTGTGTCATCACTCGTCATCCATTAAGTATACTATCCATCTACATTCTATACCTGTGGTGCATTTTAGTTTTGCAGTTTGCTGACAGTGTCCACCAGTATACTATATATAGCAGTACGGTAGGCCACTGCTGTACCTACCTCTGTGTCGTCACTCGTCATCCATTAAGTATACTATCCATCTACATTCTATACCTGTGGTGCATTTTAGTTTTGCAGTTTGCTGACAGTGTCCACCAGTATACTATATATAGCAGTATGGTAGGCCACTGCTGTGTACCTACCTCTGTGTCATCACTCGTCATTAATTAAGTATACTATCCATCTACATTCTATACCTGTGGTGCATTTTAGTTTTGCAGTTTGCTGACAGTGTCCACCAGTATACTATATATAGCAGTACGGTAGGCCACTGCTGTGTACCTACCTCTGTGTCGTCACTCGTCATCCATTAAGTATACTATCCATCTACATTCTATACCTGTGGTGCATTTTAGTTTTGCAGTTTGCCGATAGTGTCCACCAGTATACTATATATAGCAGTACGGTAGGCTACTGCTGTGTACCTACCTCTGTGTCGTCACTCGTCATCCATTAAGTATACTATCCATCTACATTCTATACCTGTGGTGCATTTTAGTTTTGCAGTTTGCTGACAGTGTCCACCAGTATACTATATATAGCAGTACGGTAGGCCACTGCTGTATCTACCTCTGTGTCGTCACTCGTCATCCTTTAAGTATACTATCCATCTACATTCTATACCTGTGGTGCATTTTAGTTTTATAGTTTGCTGACAGTGTCCACCAGTATACTATATATAGCAGTACGGTAGGCCACTGCTGTACCTACCTCTGTGTCGTCACTCGTCATCCATTAAGTATACTATCCATCTACATTCTATACCTGTGGTGCATTTTAGTTTTGCAGTTTGCTGACAGTGTCCACCAGTATACTATATATAGCAGTACGGTAGGCCACTGCTGTATCTACCTCTGTGTCGTCACTCGTCATCCATTAAGTATACTATCCATCTACATTCTATACCTGTGGTGCATTTTAGTTTTATAGTTTGCTGACAGTGTCCACCAGTATACTATATATAGCAGTACGGTAGGCCACTGCTGTACCTACCTCTGTGTCGTCACTCGTCATCCATTAAGTATACTATCCATCTACATTCTATACCTGTGGTGCATTTTAGTTTTGCAGTTTGCTGACAGTGTCCCCCAGTATACTATATATAGCAGTACGGTAGGCCACTGCTGTGTACCTACCTCTGTGTCATCACTCGTCATCCATTAAGTATACTATCCATCTACATTCTATACCTGTGGTGCATTTTAGTTTTGCAGTTTGCTGACAGTGTCCACCAGTATACTATATATAGCAGTACGGTAGGCCACTGCTGTGTACCTACCTCTGTGTCGTCACTCATCATCCATTAAGTATGCTATCCATCTACATTCTATACCTGTGGTGCATTTTAGTTTTGTAGTTTGCTGACAGTGTCCACCAGTATACTATATATAGCAGTACGGTAGGCCACTGCTGTGTACCTACCTCTGTGTCGTCACTCGTCATCCATTAAGTATACTCTCCATCTACATTCTATACCTGTGGTGCATTTTAGTTTTGCAGTTTGCCGATAGTGTCCACCAGTATACTATATATAGCAGTACGGTAGGCTACTGCTGTGTACCTACCTCTGTGTCGTCACTCGTCATCCATTAAGTATACTATCCATCTACATTCTATACCTGTGGTGCATTTTAGTTTTGCAGTTTGCTGACAGTGTCCACCAGTATACTATATATAGCAGTACGGTAGGCCACTGCTGTATCTACCTCTGTGTCGTCACTCGTCATCCATTAAGTATACTATCCATCTACATTCTATACCTGTGGTGCATTTTAGTTTTATAGTTTGCTGACAGTGTCCACCAGTATACTATATATAGCAGTACGGTAGGCCACTGCTGTGTACCTACCTCTGTGTCGTCACTCGTCATCCATTAAGTATACTATCCATCTACATTCTATACCTGTGGTGCATTTTAGTTTTGCAGTTTGCTGACAGTGTCCACCAGTATACTATATATAGCAGTACGGTAGGCCACTGCTGTACCTACCTCTGTGTCATCACTCGTCATCCATTAAGTATACTATCCATCTACATTCTATACCTGTGGTGCATTTTAGTTTTGCAGTTTGCTGACAGTGTCCACCAGTATACTATATATAGCAGTATGGTAGGCCACTGCTGTACCTACCTCTGTGTCGTCACTCGTCATCCATTAAGTATACTATCCATCTACATTCTATACCTGTGGTGCATTTTAGTTTTGCAGTTTGCTGACAGTGTCCACCAGTATACTATATATAGCAGTACGGTAGGCCACTGCTGTGTACCTACCTCTGTGTCATCACTCGTTATCCATTAAGTATACTATCCATCTACATTCTATACCTGTGGTGCATTTTAGTTTTGCAGTTTGCTGACAGTGTCCACCAGTATACTATATATAGCAGTACGGTAGGCCACTGCTGTGCACCTACCTCTGTGTCGTCACTCGTCATCCATTAAGTATACTATCCATCTACATTCTATACCTGTGGTGCATTTTAGTTTTGCAGTTTGCTGACAGTGTCCACCAGTATACTATATATAGCAGTACGGTAGGCCACTGCTGTGTACCTACCTCAGTGTCGTCACTCGTCATCCATTAATTATACTATCCATCTACATTCTATACCTGTGGTGCATTTTAGTTTTGCAGTTTGCTGACAGTGTCCACCAGTATACTATATATAGCAGTACGGTAGGCCACTGCTGTACCTACCTCTATGTCGTCACTCGTCATCCATTAAGTATACTATCCATCTACATTCTATACCTGTGGTGCATTTTAGTTTTGCAGTTTGCTGACAGTGTCCACCAGTATACTATATATAGCAGTACGGTAGGCCACTGCTGTACCTACCTCTGTGTCATCACTCGTCATCCATTAAGTATACTATCCATCTACATTCTATACCTGTGGTGCATTTTAGTTTTGCAGTTTGCTGACAGTGTCCACCAGTATACTATATATAGCAGTACGGTAGGACACTGCTGTACCTACCTCTGTGTCGTCACTCGTCATCCATTAAGTATACTATCCATCTACATTCTATACCTGTGGTGCATTTTAGTTTTGCAGTTTGCTGACAGTGTCCACCAGTATACTATATATAGCAGTATGGTAGGCCACTGCTGTGTACCTACCTCTGTGTCATCACTCGTCATCCATTAAGTATACTATCCATCTACATTCTATACCTGTGGTGCATTTTAGTTTTGCAGTTTGCTGACAGTGTCCACCAGTATACTATATATAGCAGTACGGTAGGCCACTGCTGTGTACCTACCTCTGTGTCGTCACTCGTCATCCATTAAGTATACTATCCATCTACATTCTATACCTGTGGTGCATTTTAGTTTTGCAGTTTGCCGATAGTGTCCACCAGTATACTATATATAGCAGTACGGTAGGCTACTGCTGTGTACCTACCTCTGTGTCGTCACTCGTCATCCATTAAGTATACTATCCATCTACATTCTATACCTGTGGTGCATTTTAGTTTTGCAGTTTGCTGACAGTGTCCACCAGTATACTATATATAGCAGTACGGTAGGCCACTGCTGTACCTACCTCTGTGTCGTCACTCGTCATCCATTAAGTATACTATCCATCTACATTCTATACCTGTGGTGCATTTTAGTTTTGCAGTTTGCTGACAGTGTCCACCAGTATACTATATATAGCAGTATGGTAGGCCACTGCTGTGTACCTACCTCTGTGTCATCACTCGTCATCCATTAAGTATACTATCCATCTACATTCTATACCTGTGGTGCATTTTAGTTTTGCAGTTTGCTGACAGTGTCCACCAGTATACTATATATAGCAGTACGGTAGGCCACTGCTGTGTACCTACCTCTGTGTCGTCACTCGTCATCCATTAAGTATACTATCCATCTACATTCTATACCTGTGGTGCATTTTAGTTTTGCAGTTTGCCGATAGTGTCCACCAGTATACTATATATAGCAGTACGGTAGGCTACTGCTGTGTACCTACCTCTGTGTCGTCACTCGTCATCCATTAAGTATACTATCCATCTACATTCTATACCTGTGGTGCATTTTAGTTTTGCAGTTTGCTGACAGTGTCCACCAGTATACTATATATAGCAGTACGGTAGGCCACTGCTGTATCTACCTCTGTGTCGTCACTCGTCATCCATTAAGTATACTATCTATCTACATTCTATACCTGTGGTGCATTTTAGTTTTATAGTTTGCTGACAGTGTCCACCAGTATACTATATATAGCAGTACGGTAGGCCACTGCTGTGTACCTACCTCTGTGTCGTCACTCGTCATCCATTAAGTATACTATCCATCTACATTCTATACCTGTGGTGCATTTTAGTTTTGCAGTTTGCTGACAGTGTCCACCAGTATACTATATATAGCAGTACGGTAGGCCACTGCTGTACCTACCTCTGTGTCATCACTCGTCATCCATTAAGTATACTATCCATCTACATTCTATACCTGTGGTGCATTTTAGTTTTGCAGTTTGCTGACAGTGTCCACCAGTATACTATATATAGCAGTACGGTAGGCCACTGCTGTACCTACCTCTGTGTCGTCACTCGTCATCCATTAAGTATACAATCCATCTACATTCTATACCTGTGGTGCATTTTAGTTTTGCAGTTTGCTGACAGTGTCCACCAGTATACTATATATAGCAGTACGGTAGGCCACTGCTGTGTACCTACCTCTGTGTCATCACTCGTTATCCATTAAGTATACAATCCATCTACATTCTATACCTGTGGTGCATTTTAGTTTTGCAGTTTGCTGACAGTGTCCACCAGTATACTATATATAGCAGTACGGTAGGCCACTGCTGTGCACCTACCTCTGTGTCGTCACTCGTCATCCATTAAGTATACTATCCATCTACATTCTATACCTGTGGTGCATTTTAGTTTTGCAGTTTGCTGACAGTGTCCACCAGTATACTATATATAGCAGTACGGTAGGCCACTGCTGTGTACCTACCTCTGTGTCGTCACTCGTCATCCATTAAGTATACTATCTATCTACATTCTATACCTGTGGTGCATTTTAGTTTTGCAGTTTGCTGACAGTGTCCACCAGTATACTATATATAGCAGTACGGTAGGCCACTGCTGTACCTACCTCTGTGTCATCACTCGTCATCCATTAAGTATACTATCCATCTACATTCTATACCTGTGGTGCATTTTAGTTTTGCAGTTTGCTGACAGTGTCCACCAGTATACTATATATAGCAGTACGGTAGGCCACTGCTGTACCTACCTCTGTGTCGTCACTCATCATCCATTAAGTATACTATCCATCTACATTCTATACCTGTGGTGCATTTTAGTTTTGCAGTTTGCTGACAGTGTCCACCAGTATACTATATATAGCAGTACGGTAGGCCACTGCTGTACCTACCTCTGTGTCATCACTCGTCATCCATTAAGTATACTATCCATCTACATTCTATACCTGTGGTGCATTTTAGTTTTGCAGTTTGCTGACAGTGTCCACCAGTATACTATATATAGCAGTACGGTAGGCCACTGCTGTACCTACCTCTGTGTCGTCACTCGTCATCCATTAAGTATACTATCCATCTACATTCTATACCTGTGGTGCATTTTAGTTTTGCAGTTTGCTGACAGTGTCCACCAGTATACTATATATAGCAGTATGGTAGGCCACTGCTGTGTACCTACCTCTGTGTCATCACTCGTCATCCATTAAGTATACTATCCATCTACATTCTATACCTGTGGTGCATTTTAGTTTTGCAGTTTGCTGACAGTGTCCACCAGTATACTATATATAGCAGTACGGTAGGCCACTGCTGTGTACCTACCTCTGTGTCGTCACTTGTCATCCATTAAGTATACTATCCATCTACATTCTATACCTGTGGTGCATTTTAGTTTTGCAGTTTGCTGACAGTGTCCACCAGTATACTATATATAGCAGTACGGTAGGCCACTGCTGTACCTACCTCTGTGTCATCACTCGTCATCCATTAAGTATACTATCCATCTACATTCTATACCTGTGGTGCATTTTAGTTTTGCAGTTTGCTGACAGTGTCCGCCAGTATACTATATATAGCAGTACGGTAGGCCACTGCTGTACCTACCTCTGTGTCGTCACTCGTGATCCATTAAGTATACTATCCATCTACATTCTATACCTGTGGTGCATTTTAGTTTTGCAGTTTGCTGACAGTGTCCACCAGTATACTATATATAGCAGTACGGTAGGCCACTGCTGTGTACCTACCTCTGTGTCATCACTTGTCATCCATTAAGTATACTATCCATCTACATTCTATACCTGTGGTGCATTTTAGTTTTGCAGTTTGCTGACAGTGTCCACCAGTATACTATATATAGCAGTACGGTAGGCCACTGCTGTACCTACCTCTGTGTCGTCACTCGTCATCCATTAAGTATACTATCCATCTACATTCTATACCTGTGGTGCATTTTAGTTTTGCAGTTTGCTGACAGTGTCCACCAGTATACTATATATAGCAGTATGGTAGGCCACTGCTGTGTACCTACCTCTGTGTCATCACTCGTCATCCATTAAGTATACTATCCATCTACATTCTATACCTGTGGTGCATTTTAGTTTTGCAGTTTGCTGACAGTGTCCACCAGTATACTATATATAGCAGTACGGTAGGCCACTGCTGTACCTACCTCTGTGTCGTCACTCATCATCCATTAAGTATACTATCCATCTACATTCTATACCTGTGGTGCATTTTAGTTTTGCAGTTTGCTGACAGTGTCCACCAGTATACTATATATAGCAGTATGGTAGGCCACTGCTGTGTACCTACCTCTGTGTCATCACTCGTCATCCATTATGTATACTATCCATCTACATTCTATACCTGTGGTGCATTTTAGTTTTGCAGTTTGCTGACAGTGTCCACCAGTATACTATATATAGCAGTACGGTAGGCCACTGCTGTGTACCTACCTCTGTGTCATCACTCGTCATCCATTAAGTATACTATCCATCTACATTCTATACCTGTGGTGCATTTTAGTTTTGCAGTTTGCTGACAGTGTCCACCAGTATACTATATATAGCAGTACGGCAGGCCAATGCTGTGTACCTACCTCTGTGTCGTCACTCGTCATCCATTAAGTATACTATCCATTTACATTCTATACCTGTGGTGCATTTAAGTTTTGCAGTTTGCTGACAGTGTCCACCAGTATACTATATATAGCAGTACGGTAGGCCACTGCTGTGTACCTACCTTTGTGTCGTCACTCGTCATCCATTAAGTATACTATCCATCTACATTCTATACCTGTGGTGCATTTTAGTTTTGCAGTTTGCTGACAGTGTCCACCAGTATACTATATATAGCAGTACGGTAGGCCACTGCTGTGTACCTACCTCTGTGTCGTCACTTGTCATCCATTAAGTATACTATCCATCTACATTCTATACCTGTGGTGCATTTTAGTTTTGCGCAGTAAATATAGTAGTTTGCCATTGCTATTGATACTGGCATATAATTCCACACATTAAAAAATGGAGAACAAAAATGTGGAGGTTAAAGGGAAAGATCAAGATCCACTTCCACCTCGTGCTGATGCTGCTGCCACAAGTCATGGCCGAGATGATGAAATGCCATCAACGTCGTCTGCCAAGGCCGATGCCCAATGTCATAGTAGAGAGCATGTAAAATCCAAAACACAAAAGTTCAGTAAAATGACCCAAAAATCAAAATTAAAAGCGTTTGAGGAGAAGCGTAAACTTGCCAATATGCCATTTACAACACGGAGTGGCAAGGAACGGCTGAGGCCCAGGCCTATGTTCATGGCTAGTGGTTCAGCTTCACATGAGGATGGAAGCACTCATCCTCTCGTTTGAAAAAAGAAAAGACTTAAGCTGGCAAAAGCACAGCAAAGAACTGTGCGTTCTTCAAAATCACAAATCCCCAAGGAGAGTCCAATTGTGTCGGTTGCGATGCCTGACCTTCCCAACACTGGACGGGAAGAGCTTGCGCCTTCCACCTTTTGCACGCCCCCTGCAAGTGCTGGAAGGAGCACCCGCAGTCCAGTTCCTGATAGTCAAATTGAAGATGTCAGTGTTGAAGTACACCAGGATGAGGCTATGGGTGTTGCTGGCGCTGGGGAGGAAATTGACAAGGAGGATTCTGATGGTGAGGTGGTTTGTTTAAGTCAGGCACCCGGGGAGACACCTGTTGTCCGTGGGAGGAATATGGCCACTGACATGCCTGGTCAAAATACAAAAAAAATCAGCTCTTCGGTGTGGAATTATTTCAACACAAATGCGGACAACAGGTGTCAAGCCGTGTGTTGCCTTTGTCAAGCTGTAATAAGTAGGGGTAAGGACGTTAACCACCTCGGAACATCCTCCCTTATACGTCACCTGCAGCGCATTCATCATAAGTCAGTGACAAGTTCAAAAACTTTGGGTGACAGCGGAAGCAGTCCACTGACCACTAAATCCCTTCCTCTTGTAACCAAGCTTCTGCAAACCACACCACCAACTCCCTCAGTGTCAATTTCCTCCTTACCCAGGAAAGCCAATAGTCCTGCAGGCTATGTCACTGTCAAGTCTGACGAGTCCTCTCCTGCCTGGGATTCCTCCGATGCATCCTTGAGTGTAACGCCTACTGCTGCTGGCGCTGCTGTTGTTGCTGCTGGGAGTCGATCGTCATCCAAGAGGGGAAGTCGGAAGACCACTTGTACTACTTCCAGTAAGCAATTGACTGTCCAACAGTCCTTTGCGAGGAAGATGAAATATCACAGCAGTCATCCTGCTGCAAAGCAGATAACTCAGGCCTTGGCAGCCTGGGCGGTGAGAAACGTGGTTCCGGTATCCATCGTTAATTCAGAGGCAACTATAGACTTGATTGAGGTACTGTGTCCCCGGTACCAAATACCATCTAGGTTCCATTTCTCTAGGCAGGCGATACCGAAAATGTACACAGACCTCAGAAAAAGACTCACCAGTGTCCTAAAAAATGCAGTTGTACCCAATGTCCACTTAACCACGGACATGTGGACAAGTGGAGCAGGGCAGACTCAGGACTATATGACTGTGACAGCCCACTGGGTAGATGTATTGCCTCCCGCAGCAAGAACAGCAACGGCGGCACCAGTAGCAGCATCTCTCAAACGCCGACTCGTTCCTAGGCAGGCTACGCTTTGTATCACCGCTTTTCAGAATAGGCACACAGCTGACAACCTCTTACGGAAACTGAGGAACATCATCGCAGCAAATGGCTTACCCCAATTGGACTCTCCTGGGGATTTGTGACATCGGACAACGCCACCAATATTGTGCGTGCATTACATCTGGGCAAATTCCAGCATGTCCCATGTTTTGCACATACATTGAATTTGGTGGTGCAGAATTATTTAAAAAACGACAGGGGCGTGCAAGAGATGCTGTTGGTGGCCCGAAGAATTGCGGGCCACTTTCGGCATTCAGGCACCGCGTACAGAAGACTGGAGCACCACCAAACATTCCTGAACCTGCCCTGCCATCATCTGAAGCAAGAGGTGGTAATGAGGTGGAATTCAACCCTCTATATGAAACACCTGGCCCATCTAGGAGTGGCACTGCAGTGTCAATCAAGACAGGATGGCATATCCAAAAAACCAGCAGGTCTTTGAACCTCTGCTGACTTGTGTCTGCCGGAAAGAGAGATACATCGCAGGTTTTAAATCTAGGATCGAGCACGGTGGCCAAAATGTAGTGCTCTGATTTCAACAGATTGACCACCCGTGAATCCTGGTTAAGCGAATTAAGGGCTCCATCCACAAGTCCCACATGCCTAGCGGAATCGCTCTGTTTTAGCTCCTCCTTCAATGTCTCCAGCTTCTTCTGCAAAAGCCTGATGAGGGGAATGACCTGACTCAGGCTGGCAGTGTCTGAACTGACTTCACGTGTGGCAAGTTCAAAGGGTTGCAGAACCTTGCACAACATTGAAATCATTCTCCACTGCGCTTGAGTCAGGTGCATTCCCCCTCCTTTGCCTACATTCTATACCTGTGGTGCATTTTAGTTTTGCAGTTTGCTGACAGTGTCCACCAGTATACTATATATAGCAGTACGGTAGGCCACTGCTGTGTACCTACCTCTGTGTCATCACTCGTCATCCATTAAGTATACTATCCATCTACATTCTATACCTGTGGTGCATTTTAGTTTTGCAGTTTGCTGACAGTGTCCACCAGTATACTATATATAGCAGTACGGCAGGCCAATGCTGTGTACCTACCTCTGTGTCGTCACTCGTCATCCATTAAGTATACTATCCATCTACATTCTATACCTGTGGTGCATTTAAGTTTTGCAGTTTGCTGACAGTGTCCACCAGTATACTATATATAGCAGTACGGTAGGCCACTGCTGTGTACCTACCTTTGTGTCGTCACTCGTCATCCATTAAGTATACTATCCATCTACATTCTATACCTGTGGTGCATTTTAGTTTTGCAGTTTGCTGACAGTGTCCACCAGTATACTATATATAGCAGTACGGTAGGCCACTGCTGTGTACCTACCTCTGTGTCGTCACTTGTCATCCATTAAGTATACTATCCATCTACATTCTATACCTGTGGTGCATTTTAGTTTTGCGCAGTAAATATAGTAGTTTGCCATTGCTATTGATACTGGCATATAATTCCACACATTAAAAAATGGAGAACAAAAATGTGGAGGTTAAAGGGAAAGATCAAGATCCACTTCCACCTCGTGCTGAAGCTGCTGCCACAAGTCATGGCCGAGATGATGAAATGCCATCAACGTCGTCTGTCAAGGCCGATGCCCAATGTCATAGTAGAGAGCATGTAAAATCCAAAACACAAAAGTTCAGTAAAATGACCCAAAAATCAAAATTAAAAGCGTCTGAGGAGAAGCGTAAACTTGCCAATATGCCATTTACAACACGGAGTGGCAAGGAACGGCTGAGGCCCAGGCCTATGTTCATGGCTAGTGGTTCAGCTTCACATGAGGATGGAAGCACTCATCCTCTCGCTTGAAAAAAGAAAATACTTAAGCTGGCAAAAGCACAGCAAAGAACTGTGCGTTCTTCAAAATCACAAATCCCCAAGGAGAGTCCAATTGTGTCGGTTGCGATGCCTGACCTTCCCAACACTGGACGGGAAGAGCTTGCGCCTTCCACCTTTTGCACGCCCCCTGCAAGTGCTGGAAGGAGCACCCGCAGTCCAGTTCCTGATAGTCAAATTGAAGATGTCAGTGTTGAAGTACACCAGGATGAGGCTATGGGTGTTGCTGGCGCTGGGGAGGAAATTGACAAGGAGGATTCTGATGGTGAGGTGGTTTGTTTAAGTCAGGCACCCGGGGAGACACCTGTTGTCCGTGGGAGGAATATGGCCATTGACATGCCTGGTCAAAATACAAAAAAAATCAGCTCTTCGGTGTGGAATTATTTCAACACAAATGCGGACAACAGGTGTCAAGCCGTGTGTTGCCTTTGTCAAGCTGTAATAAGTAGGGGTAAGGACGTTAACCACCTCGGAACATCCTCCCTTATACGTCACCTGCAGCGCATTCATCATAAGTCAGTGACAAGTTCAAAAACTTTGGGTGACAGCGGAAGCAGTCCACTGACCACTAAATCCCTTCCTCTTGTAACCAAGCTTCTGCAAACCACACCACCAACTCCCTCAGTGTCAATTTCCTCCTTACCCAGGAAAGCCAATAGTCCTGCAGGCTATGTCACTGTCAAGTCTGACGAGTCCTCTCCTGCCTGGGATTCCTCCGATGCATCCTTGAGTGTAACGCCTACTGCTGCTGGCGCTGCTGTTGTTGCTGCTGGGAGTCGATCGTCATCCAAGAGGGGAAGTCGGAAGACCACTTGTACTACTTCCAGTAAGCAATTGACTGTCCAACAGTCCTTTGCGAGGAAGATGAAATATCACAGCAGTCATCCTGCTGCAAAGCAGATAACTCAGGCCTTGGCAGCCTGGGCGGTGAGAAACGTGGTTCCGGTATCCATCGTTAATTCAGAGGCAACTGTAGACTTGATTGAGGTACTGTGTCCCCGGTACCAAATACCATCTAGGTTCCATTTCTCTAGGCAGGCGATACCGAAAATGTACACAGACCTCAGAAAAAGACTCACCAGTGTCCTAAAAAATGCAGTTGTACCCAATGTCCACTTAACCACGGACATGTGGACAAGTGGAGCAGGGCAGACTCAGGACTATATGACTGTGACAGCCCACTGGGTAGATGTATTGCCTCCCGCAGCAAGAACAGCAACGGCGGCACCAGTAGCAGCATCTCACAAATGCCGACTCGTTCCTAGGCAGGCTACGCTTTGTATCACCGCTTTTCAGAATAGGCACACAGCTGACAACCTCTTACGGAAACTGAGGAACATCATCGCAGCAAATGGCTTACCCCAATTGGACTCTCCTGGGGATTTGTGACATCGGACAACGCCACCAATATTGTGCGTGCATTACATCTGGGCAAATTCCAGCATGTCCCATGTTTTGCACATACATTGAATTTGGTGGTGCAGAATTATTTAAAAAACGACAGGGGCGTGCAAGAGATGCTGTTGGTGGCCCGAAGAATTGCGGGCCACTTTCGGCATTCAGGCACCGCGTACAGAAGACTGGAGCACCACCAAACATTCCTGAACCTGCCCTGCCATCATCTGAAGCAAGAGGTGGTAATGAGGTGGAATTCAACCCTCTATATGAAACACCTGGCCCATCTAGGAGTGGCACTGCAGTGTCAATCAAGACAGGATGGCATATCCAAAAAACCAGCAGGTCTTTGAACCTCTGCTGACTTGTGTCTGCCGGAAAGAGAGATACAACGTAGGTTTTAAATCTAGGATCGAGCACGGTGGCCAAAATGTAGTGCTCTGATTTCAACAGATTGACCACCCGTGAATCCTGGTTAAGCGAATTAAGGGCTCCATCCACAAGTCCCACATGCCTAGCGGAATCGCTCTGTTTTAGCTCCTCCTTCAATGTCTCCAGCTTCTTCTGCAAAAGCCTGATGAGGGGAATGACCTGACTCAGGCTGGCAGTGTCTGAACTGACTTCACGTGTGGCAAGTTCAAAGGGTTGCAGAACCTTGCACAACATTGAAATCATTCTCCACTGCGCTTGAGTCAGGTGCATTCCCCCTCCTTTGCCTACATTCTATACCTGTGGTGCATTTTAGTTTTGCAGTTTGCTGACAGTGTCCACCAGTATACTATATATAGCAGTACGGTAGGCCACTGCTGTGTACCTACCTCTGTGTCATCACTCGTCATCCATTAAGTATACTATCCATCTACATTCTATACCTGTGGTGCATTTTAGTTTTGCAGTTTGCTGACAGTGTCCACCAGTATACTATATATAGCAGTACGGCAGGCCAATGCTGTGTACCTACCTCTGTGTCGTCACTCGTCATCCATTAAGTATACTATCCATCTACATTCTATACCTGTGGTGCATTTAAGTTTTGCAGTTTGCTGACAGTGTCCACCAGTATACTATATATAGCAGTACGGTAGGCCACTGCTGTGTACCTACCTTTGTGTCGTCACTCGTCATCCATTAAGTATACTATCCATCTACATTCTATACCTGTGGTGCATTTTAGTTTTGCAGTTTGCTGACAGTGTCCACCAGTATACTATATATAGCAGTACGGTAGGCCACTGCTGTGTACCTACCTCTGTGTCGTCACTTGTCATCCATTAAGTATACTATCCATCTACATTCTATACCTGTGGTGCATTTTAGTTTTGCGCAGTAAATATAGTAGTTTGCCATTGCTATTGATACTGGCATATAATTCCACACATTAAAAAATGGAGAACAAAAATGTGGAGGTTAAAGGGAAAGATCAAGATCCACTTCCACCTCGTGTTGAAGCTGCTGCCACAAGTCATGGCCGAGATGATGAAATGCCATCAACGTCGTCTGCCAAGGCCGATGCCCAATGTCATAGTAGAGAGCATGTAAAATCCAAAACACAAAAGTTCAGTAAAATGACCCAAAAATCAAAATTAAAAGCGTCTGAGGAGAAGCGTAAACTTGCCAATATGCCATTTACAACATGGAGTGGCAAGGAACGGCTGAGGCCCAGGCCTATGTTCATGGCTAGTGGTTCAGCTTCACATGAGGATGGAAGCACTCATCCTCTCGCTTGAAAAAAGAAAATACTTAAGCTGGCAAAAGCACAGCAAAGAACTGTGTGTTCTTCAAAATCACAAATCCCCAAGGAGAGTCCAATTGTGTCGGTTGCGATGCCTGACCTTCCCAACACTGGACGGGAAGAGCTTGCGCCTTCCACCTTTTGCACGCCCCCTGCAAGTGCTGGAAGGAGCACCCGCAGTCCAGTTCCTGATAGTCAAATTGAAGATGTCAGTGTTGAAGTACACCAGGATGAGGCTATGGGTGTTGCTGGCGCTGGGGAGGAAATTGACAAGGAGGATTCTGATGGTGAGGTGGTTTGTTTAAGTCAGGCACCCGGGGAGACACCTGTTGTCCGTGGGAGGAATATAGCCATTGACATGCCTGGTCAAAATACAAAAAAAATCAGCTCTTCGGTGTGGAATTATTTCAACACAAATGCGGACAACAGGTGTCAAGCCGTGTGTTGCCTTTGTCAAGCTGTAATAAGTAGGGGTAAGGACGTTAACCACCTCGGAACATCCTCCCTTATATGTCACCTGCAGCGCATTCATCATAAGTCAGTGACAAGTTCAAAAACTTTGGGTGACAGCGGAAGCAGTCCACTGACCACTAAATCCCTTCCTCTTGTAACCAAGCTTCTGCAAACCACACCACCAACTCCCTCAGTGTCAATTTCCTCCTTACCCAGGAAAGCCAATAGTCCTGCAGGCTATGTCACTGTCAAGTCTGACGAGTCCTCTCCTGCCTGGGATTCCTCCGATGCATCCTTGAGTGTAACGCCTACTGCTGCTGGCGCTGCTGTTGTTGCTGCTGGGAGTCGATCGTCATCCAAGAGGGGAAGTCGGAAGACCACTTGTACTACTTCCAGTAAGCAATTGACTGTCCAACAGTCCTTTGCGAGGAAGATGAAATATCACAGCAGTCATCCTGCTGCAAAGCAGATAACTCAGGCCTTGGCAGCCTGGGCGGTGAGAAACGTGGTTCCGGTATCCATCGTTAATTCAGAGGCAACTATAGACTTGATTGAGGTACTGTGTCCCCGGTACCAAATACCATCTAGGTTCCATTTCTCTAGGCAGGCGATACCGAAAATGTACACAGACCTCAGAAAAAGACTCACCAGTGTCCTAAAAAATGCAGTTGTACCCAATGTCCACTTAACCACGGACATGTGGACAAGTGGAGCAGGGCAGACTCAGGACTATATGACTGTGACAGCCCACTGGGTAGATGTATTGCCTCCCGCAGCAAGAACAGCAACGGCGGCACCAGTAGCAGCATCTCACAAACGCCGACTCGTTCCTAGGCAGGCTACGCTTTGTATCACCGCTTTTCAGAATAGGCACACAGCTGACAACCTCTTACGGAAACTGAGGAACATCATCGCAGCAAATGGCTTACCCCAATTGGACTCTCCTGGGGATTTGTGACATCGGACAATGCCACCAATATTGTGCGTGCATTACATCTGGGCAAATTCCAGCATGTCCCATGTTTTGCACATACATTGAATTTGGTGGTGCAGAATTATTTAAAAAACGACAGGGGCGTGCAAGAGATGCTGTTGGTGGCCCGAAGAATTGCGGGCCACTTTCGGCATTCAGGCACCGCGTACAGAAGACTGGAGCACCACCAAACATTCCTGAACCTGCCCTGCCATCATCTGAAGCAAGAGGTGGTAATGAGGTGGAATTCAACCCTCTATATGCTTCAGAGGATGGAGGAGCAGCAAAAGGCCATTCAAGCCTATACATCTGCCCACGATATAGGCAAAGGAGGGGGAATGCACCTGACTCAAGCGCAGTGGAGAATGATTTCAATGTTGTGCAAGGTTCTGCAACCCTTTGAACTTGCCACACGTGAAGTCAGTTCAGACACTGCCAGCCTGAGTCAGGTCATTCCCCTCATCAGGCTTTTGCAGAAGAAGCTGGAGACATTGAAGGAGGAGCTAAAACAGAGCGATTCCGCTAGGCATGTGGGACTTGTGGATGGAGCCCTTAATTCGCTTAACCAGGATTCACTGGTGGTCAATCTGTTGAAATCAGAGCACTACATTTTGGCCACCGTGCTCGATCCTAGATTTAAAACCTACGTTGTATCTCTCTTTCCGGCAGACACAAGTCAGCAGAGGTTCAAAGACCTGCTGGTGAGAAAATTCTCAAGTCAAGCGGAACGTGACCCGTCAACATCTCCTCCTTCACATTCTCCCGCAACTGGGGGTGCGAGGAAAAGGCTAAGAATTCCTAGCCCACCCGCTGACGGTGATGCAGGGCAGTCTGGAACGAGTGCTGACATCTGGTCCGGACTGAAGGACCTGCCAATGATTACTGACATGTCGTCTACTGTCACTGCATATGATTCTCTCACCATGGAAAGAATGGTGGAGGATTATATGAGTGACCACATCCAAGTAGGCACGTCAGACAGTCCGTACATATACTGGCAGGAAAAAGAGGCAATTTGGAGGCCCTTGCACAAACTGGCTTTATTCTACCTAAGTTGCCCTCGTTCCAGTGTGTACTCCGAAAGAGTGTTTAGTGCAGCCGCTCACCTTGTCAGCAATCGGCGTACGAGGTTACTTCCAGAAAATGTGGAGAAGATGATGTTCATCAAAATGAATTATAATCAATTCCTCCGTGGAGACATTCACCAGCAGCAATTGCCTCCAGAAAGTACACGGGGACCTGAGATGGTGGATTCCAGTGGGGACGAATTAATAATCTGTGAGGAGGGGGATGTACACAGTGAAAGGGGTGAGGAATCGGAGGATGATGATGAGGTGGACATCTTGCCTCTGTAGAGCCAGTTTGTGCAAGGAGAGATTGATTGCTTCTTTTTTGGTGGGGGCACAAACCAACCAGTCATTTCAGTCACAGTCATGTGGCAGACCCTGTCGCTGAAATGATGGGTTCGTTAAAGTGTGCATGTCCTGTTTACTTTATACAACATAAGGGTGGGTGGGAGGGCCCAAGGACAATTCCATCTTGCACCTCTTTTTTCTTTAATTTTTCTTTGCATCTTGTGCTGTTTGGGGACAATTTTTTGGAAGTGCCATCCTGTCTTGATTGACACTGCAGTGCCACTCCTAGATGGGCCAGGTGTTTGTGTCGGCCACTTGTGTCGCTTAGCTTAGTCACACAGCCACCTTGGTGCGCCTCTTTTTTTCTTTGCATCATGTGCTGTTTGGGGACAATTTTTTGGATATGCCATCCTGTCTTGATTGACACTGCAGTGCCACTCCTAGATGGGCCAGGTGTTTGTTTCGGCCACTTGTGTCGCTTAGCTTAGTCACACAGCCACCTTTGTGCGCCTCTTTTTTTCTTTGCATCATGTGCTGTTTGGGGACAATTTTTTGGAAGTGCCATCCTGTCTTGATTGACACTGCAGTGCTACTCCTAGATGGGCCAGGTGTTTGTGTCGGCCACTTGTGTCGCTTAGCTTAGTCACACAGCGACCTTGGTGCGCCTCTTTTTTTCTTTGCATCATGTGCTGTTTGGGGACAATTTTTTTGAAGGGCCATCCTGCCTGACACTGCAGTGCCACTCCTAGATGGGCCAGGTGTTTGTGTCGGCCACTTGTGTCGCTTAGCTTAGTCACACAGCCACCTTGGTGCGCCTCTTTTTTTCTTTGCATCATGTGCTGTTTGGGGACAATTTTTTGGAAGTGCCATCCAGCCTGACACTGCAGTGCCACTCCTAGATGGGCCAGGTGTTTGTGTTGGCCACTTGTGTCGCTTAGCTTAGTCACACAGCCACCTTGGTGCGCCTCTTTTTTTCTTTGCATCATGTGCTGTTTGGGGACAATTTTTTGGAAGTGCCATCCTGTCTTGATTGACACTGCAGTGCCACTCCTAGATGGGCCAGGTGTTTGTGTCGGCCACTTGTGTCGCTTAGCTTAGTCACACAGCCACCTTGGTGCGCCTCTTTTTTTCTTTGCATCATGTGCTGTTTGGGGACAATTTTTTGGAAGTGCCATCCTGTCTTGATTGACACTGCAGTGCCACTCCTAGATGGGCCAAGTGTTTGTGTCGGCCACTTGTGTCGCTTAGCTTACTCACACAGCCACCTTGGTGCGCCTCTTTTTTTCTTTGCATCATGTGCTGTTTGGGGACAATTTTTTGGAAGTGCCATCCTGTCTTGATTGACACTGCAGTGCCACTCCTAGATGGGCCAGGTGTTTGTGTCGGCCACTTGTGTCATTTAGCTTAGTCACACAGCCACCTTGGTGCGCCTCTTTTTTTCTTTGCATCATGTGCTGTTTGGGGACAATTTTTTGGAAGTGCCATCCTGTCTTGATTGACACTGCAGTGCCACTCTTAGATGGGTCAGGTGTTTGTGTCGGCCACTTGTGTCGCTTAGCTTAGTCACACAGCGACCTTGGTGCGCCTCTTTTTTTCTTTGCATCATGTGCTGTTTGGGGACAATTTTTTTGAAGGGCCATCCTGCCTGACACTGCAGTGCCACTCCTAGATGGGCCAGGTGTTTGTGTCGGCCACTTGTGTCGCTTAGCTTAGTCACACAGCGACCTTGGTGCGCCTCTTTTTTTTCTTTGCATCATGTGCTGTTTGGGGACAATTCTTTTGAAGGGCCATCCTGCCTGACACTGCAGTGCCACTCCTAGATGGGCCAGGTGTTTGTGTCGGCCACTTGTGTCGCTTAGCTTAGTCAAACAGCCACCTTGGTTCGCCTCTTTTTTTCTTTGCATCATGTGCTGTTTGGGGACTGTTTTTTAAATCGGCCATCCTGTCTGACATTGCAGTGCCACTCCTAGATGGGCCAGGTGTTTGTGTCAGCCACTTGGGTCGCTTAGCTTAGTCATCCAGCGACCTTGGTGCAAATTGTAGGACTAAAAATAATATTGTGAGGTGTGAGGTGTTCAGAATAGACTGGAAATTAGAGATGAGCGCCTGAAATTTTTCGGGTTTTGTGTTTTGGTTTTGGGTTCGGTTCCGCGGCCGTGTTTTGGGTTCGAACGCGTTTTGGCAAAACCTCACCGAATTTTTTTTGTCGGATTCGGGTGTGTTTTGGATTCGGGTGTTTTTTTCAAAAAACACTAAAAAACAGCTTAAATCATAGAATTTGGGGGTCATTTTGATCCCAAAGTTTTATTAACCTCAAAAACCATAATTTACACTCATTTTCAGTCTATTCTGAATACCTCACACCTCACAATATTATTTTTAGTCCTAAAATTTGCACCGAGGTCGCTGTGTGAGTAAGATAAGCGACCCTAGTGGCCGACACAAACACCGGGCCCATCTAGGAGTGGCACTGCAGTGTCACGCAGGATGTCCCTTCCAAAAAACCCTCCCCAAACAGCACATGATGCAAAGAAAAAAAGAGGCGCAATGAGGTAGCTGTGTGAGTAAGATTAGCGACCCTAGTGGCCGACACAAACACCGGGCCCATCTAGGAGTGGCACTGCAGTGTCACGCAGGATGGCCCTTCCAAAAAACCCTCCCCAAACAGCACATGACGCAAAGAAAAAAAGAGGCGCAATGAGGTAGCTGTGTGAGTAAGATTAGCGACCCTAGTGGCCGACACAAACACCGGGCCCATCTAGGAGTGGCACTGCAGTGTCACGCAGGATGTCCCTTCCAAAAAACCCTCCCCAAACAGCACATGACGCAAAGAAAAAAAGAGGCGCAATGAGGTAGCTGTGTGAGTAAGATTAGCGACCCTAGTGGCCGACACAAACACCGGGCCCATCTAGGAGTGGCACTGCAGTGTCACGCAGGATGGCCCTTCCAAAAAACCCTCCCCAAACAGCACATGACGCAAAGAAAAAAAGAGGCGCAATGAGGTAGCTGTGTGAGTAAGATTAGCGACCCTAGTGGCCGACACAAACACCGGGCCCATCTAGGAGTGGCACTGCAGTGTCACGCAGGATGTCCCTTCCAAAAAACCCTCCCCAAACAGCACATGACGCAAAGAAAAAAAGAGGCGCAATGAGGTAGCTGTGTGAGTAAGATTAGCGACCCTAGTGGCCGACACAAACACCGGGCCCATCTAGGAGTGGCACTGCAGTGTCACGCAGGATGTCCCTTCCAAAAAACCCTCCCCAAACAGCACATGACGCAAAGAAAAAAAGAGGCGCAATGAGGTAGCTGACTGTGTGAGTAAGATTAGCGACCCTAGTGGCCGACACAAACACCGGGCCCATCTAGGAGTGGCACTGCAGTGTCACGCAGGATGTCCCTTCCAAAAAACCCTCCCCAATCAGCACATGATGCAAAGAAAAAGAAAAGAAAAAAGAGGTGCAAGATGGAATTGTCCTTGGGCCCTCCCACCCACCCTTATGTTGTATAAACAAAACAGGACATGCACACTTTAACCAACCCATCATTTCAGTGACAGGGTCTGCCACACGACTGTGACTGATATGACGGGTTGGTTTGGACCCCCCCCAAAAAAGAAGCAATTAATCTCTCCTTGCACAAACTGGCTCTACAGAGGCAAGATGTCCACCTCATCTTCACCCTCCGATATATCACCGTGTACATCCCCCTCCTCACAGATTATCAATTCGTCCCCACTGGAATCCACCATCTCAGCTCCCTTTGTACTTTGTGGAGGCAATTGCTGCTGGTCAATGTCTCCGCGGAGGAATTGATTATAATTCATTTTAATGAACATCATCTTCTCCACATTTTCTGGATGTAACCTCGTACGCCGATTGCTGACAAGGTGAGCGGCGGCACTAAACACTCTTTCGGAGTACACACTTGTGGGAGGGCAACTTAGGTAGAATAAAGCCAGTTTGTGCAAGGGCCTCCAAATTGCCTCTTTTTCCTGCCAGTATAAGTACGGACTGTGTGACGTGCCTACTTGGATGCGGTCACTCATATAATCCTCCACCATTCTATCAATGTTGAGAGAATCATATGCAGTGACAGTAGACGACATGTCCGTAATCGTTGTCAGGTCCTTCAGTCCGGACCAGATGTCAGCATCAGCAGTCGCTCCAGACTTCCCTGCATCACCGCCAGCGGGTGGGCTCGGAATTCTGAGCCTTTTCCTCGCACCCCCAGTTGCGGGAGAATGTGAAGGAGGAGATGTTGACAGGTCGCGTTCCGCTTGACTTGACAATTTTGTCACCAGCAGGTCTTTCAACCCCAGCAGACCTGTGTCTGCCGGAAAGAGAGATCCAAGGTAGGCTTTAAATCTAGGATCGAGCACGGTGGCCAAAATGTAGTGCTCTGATTTCAACAGATTGACCACCCGTGAATCCTTGTTAAGCGAATTAAGGGCTGCATCCACAAGTCCCACATGCCTAGCGGAATCGCTCCCTTTTAGCTCCTTCTTCAATGCCTCCAGCTTCTTCTGCAAAAGCCTGATGAGGGGAATGACCTGACTCAGGCTGGCAGTGTCTGAACTGACTTCACGTGTGGCAAGTTCAAAGGGCATCAGAACCTTGCACAACGTTGAAATCATTCTCCACTGCACTTGAGACAGGTGCATTCCACCTCCTATATCGTGCTCAATTGTATAGGCTTGAATGGCCTTTTGCTGCTCCTCCAACCTCTGAAGCATATAGAGGGTTGAATTCCACCTCATTACCACTTCTTGCTTCAGATGATGGCAGGGCAGGTTCAGTAGTTTTTGGTGGTGCTCCAGTCTTCTGTACGTGGTGCCTGTACGCCGAAAGTGTCCCGCAATTTTTCTGGCCACCGACAGCATCTCTTGCACGCCCCTGTCGTTTTTTAAAAAATCCTGCACCACCAAATTCAAGGTATGTGCAAAACATGGGACGTGCTGGAATTTGCCCATATTTAATGCACACACAATATTGCTGGCGTTGTCCGATGCCACAAATCCACAGGAGAGTCCAATTGGGGTAAGCCATTCCGCGATGATCTTCCTCAGTTGCCGTAAGAGGTTTTCAGCTGTGTGCGTATTCTGGAAAGCGGTGATACAAAGCGTAGCCTGCCTAGGAAAGAGTTGGCGTTTGCGAGATGCTGCTACTGGTGCCGCCGCTGCTGTTCTTGCGGCGGGAGTCCATACATCTACCCAGTGGGCTGTCACAGTCATATAGTCCTGACCCTGCCCTGCTCCACTTGTCCACATGTCCGTGGTTAAGTGGACATTGGGTACAACTGCATTTTTTAGGACACTGGTGAGTCTTTTTCTGACATCCGTGTACATTCTCGGTATCGCCTGCCTAGAGAAGTGGAACCTAGATGGTATTTGGTAACGGGGGCACACTGCCTCAATAAATTGTCTAGTTCCCTGTGAACTAACGGCGGATACCGGACGCACGTCTAACACCAACATAGTTGTCAAGGCCTCAGTTATCCGCTTTGCAGTAGGATGACTGCTGTGATATTTCATCTTCCTCGCAAAGGACTGTTGAACAGTCAATTGCTTACTGGAAGTAGTACAAGTGGGCTTACGACTTCCCCTCTGGGATGACCATCGACTCCAAGCGGCAACAACAGCAGCGCCAGCAGCAGTAGGCGTTACACGCAAGGATGCATCGGAGGAATCCCAGGCAGGAGAGGACTCGTCAGAATTGCCAGTGACATGGCCTGCAGGACTATTGGCATTCCTGGGGAAGGAGGAAATTGACACTGAGGGAGTTGGTGGGGTGGTTTGCGTGAGCTTGGTTACAAGAGGAAGGGATTTACTGGTCAGTGGACTGCTTCCGCTGTCACCCAAAGTTTTTGAACTTGTCACTGACTTATTATGAATGCGCTGCAGGTGACGTATAAGGGAGGATGTTCCGAGGTGGTTAACGTCCTTACCCCTACTTATTACAGCTTGACAAAGGGAACACACGGCTTGACACCTGTTGTCCGCATTTCTGGTGAAATACCTCCACACCGAAGAGCTGATTTTTTTGGTATTTTCACCTGGCATGTCAACGGCCATATTCCTCCCACGGACAACAGGTGTCTCCCCGGGTGCCTGACTTAAACAAACCACCTCACCATCAGAATCCTCCTGGTCAATTTCCTCCCCAGCGCCAGCAACACCCATATCCTCCTCATCCTGGTGTACTTCAACACTGACATCTTCAATCTGACTATCAGGAACTGGACTGCGGGTGCTCCTTCCAGCACTTGCAGGGGGCGTGCAAATGGTGGAAGGCGCATGCTCTTCACGTCCAGTGTTGGGAAGGTCAGGCATCGCAACCGACACAATTGGACTCTCCTTGTGGATTTGGGATTTCGAAGAATGCACAGTTCTTTGCTGTGCTTTTGCCAGCTTGAGTCTTTTCATTTTTCTAGCGAGAGGCTGAGTGCTTCCATCCTCATGTGAAGCTGAACCACTAGCCATGAACATAGGCCAGGGCCTCAGCCGTTCCTTGCCACTCCGTGTGGTAAATGGCATATTGGCAAGTTTACGCTTCTCCTCCGACAATTTTATTTTAGGTTTTGGAGTCCTTTTTTTTCTGATATTTGGTGTTTTGGATTTGACATGCTCTGTACTATGACATTGGGCATCGGCCTTGGCAGACGACGTTGCTGGCATTTCATCGTCTCGGCCATGACTAGTGGCAGCAGCTTCAGCACGAGGTGGAAGTGGATCTTGATCTTTCCCTAATTTTGGAACCTCAACATTTTTGTTCTCCATATTTTAATAGGCACAACTAAAAGGCACCTCAGGTAAACAATGGAGATGGATACTAGTATACAATTATGGACTGCCTGCCGACTGCAGACACAGAGGTAGCCACAGCCGTGAACTACCGTACTGTACTGTGTCTGCAGCTAATATAGACTGGTTGATAAAGAGAAGATGTCTATGTAACTATGTATGTATAAAGAAGACTGAAAAAAATCCACGGTTAGGTGGTATACAATTATGGACGGACTGCCTGCCGAGTGCAGACACAGAGGTAGCCACAGCCGTGAACTACCGTACTGTACTGTGTCTGCAGCTAATATAGACTGGTTGATAAAGAGAAGATGTCTATGTAACTATGTATGTATAAAGAAGAATGAAAAAAAACCACGGTTAGGTGGTATACAATTATGGACGGACTGCCTGCCGAGTGCAGACACAGAGGTAGCCACAGCCGTGAACTACCGTACTGTACTGTGTCTGCAGCTAATATAGACTGGTTGATAAAGAGAAGATGTCTATGTAACTATGTATGTATAAAGAAGACTGAAAAAAATCCACGGTTAGGTGGTATTACAATTATGGACGGACTGCCTGCCGAGTGCAGACACAGAGGTAGCCACAGCCGTGAACTACCGTACTGTACTGTGTCTGCAGCTAATATAGACTGGTTGATAAAGAGAAGATGTCTATGTAACTATGTATGTATAAAGAAGAATGAAAAAAAACCACGGTTAGGTGGTATACAATTATGGACGGACTGCCTGCCGAGTGCAGACACAGAGGTAGCCACAGCCGTGAACTACCGTACTGTACTGTGTCTGCAGCTAATATAGACTGGTTGATAAAGAGAAGATGTCTATGTAACTATGTATGTATAAAGAAGAATGAAAAAAATCCACGGTTAGGTGGTATTACAATTATGGACGGACTGCCTGCCGAGTGCAGAGACACAGAGGTAGCCACAGCCGTGAACTACCGTACTGTGTCTGCTGCGACTGGATGATAAATGATATAAAAAATATATATATATATCACTACTGCAGCCGGACAGGTATATATTATATATTATATAATGACGGACCTGCTGGACACTGTCTGTCAGCAGAATGAGTTTTATTTTTATAGAATAAAAAAAAAAAAAAACACACAAGTGAAGTCACACGACGAGTGTTTAACTTTTTCAGGCAATCACAATATAAGTATACTACTAACTATACTGGTGGTCAGTGTGGTCAGGTCACTGGTCAGTCACACTGGCAGTGGCACTCCTGCAGCAAAAGTGTGCACTGTTTAATTTTAATATAATATGTACTCCTGGCTCCTGCTATAACCTATAACTGGCACTGCAGTAGTGCTCCCCAGTCCTCCCCCACAATTATAAGCTGTGTGAGCTGAGCAGTCAGACAGATATATAATATATATAGATGATTCAGCACACTGGCCAGAGCCTGAGCAGTGCACACAGATATGGTATGTGACTGACTGAGTCACTGTGTGTATCGCTTTTTTCAGGCAGAGAACGGATATATTAAATAAACTGCACTGTGTGTCTGGTGGTCACTCACTATATAATATATTATGTACTCCTGGCTCCTGCTATAACCTATAACTGGCACTGCAGTAGTGCTCCCCAGTCTCCCCCACAATTATAAGCTGTGTGAGCTGAGCAGTCAGACAGATATATATAATATTATATATAGATAATAGATGATGCAGCACACTGGCCTGAGCCTGAGCAGTGCACACAGATATGGTATGTGACTGAGTCACTGTGTGCTGTGTATCGCTTTTTTCAGGCAGAGAACGGATTATAAAGTAAACTGCACTGTCCTCACTAGTAAACTCTCTCCACTCAGTCTCTACACTTCTACAGTAACAGTACTCCTCCTAGTCAGCTCCAGTAAATCTCTCTCAGTCTCTTATAATCTAAATGGAGAGGACGCCAGCCACGTCCTCTCCCTATCAATCTCAATGCACGTGTGAAAATGGCGGCGACGCGCGGCTCCTTATATAGAATCCGAGTCTCGCGATAGAATCCGAGCCTCGCGAGAATCCGACAGCGTCATGATGACGTTCGGGCGCGCTCGGGTTAACCAAGCAAGGCGGGAAGATCCGAGTCGCTCGGACCCGTGAAAAAAAACATGAAGTTCTGGCGGGTTCGGATTCAGAGAAACCGAACCCGCTCATCTCTACTGGAAATGAGTGGAAATTATGGTTATTGAGGTTAATAATACTATGGGATCAAAATGACCCCCAAATTCTATGATTTAAGCTGTTTTTGAGGGTTTTTTGAAAAAAACACCCGAATCCAAAACACACCCGAATCCGACAAAAAATTTTCGGTGAGGTTTTGCCAAGACGCGTCCGAATCCAAAACACGGCCGCGGAACCGAACCCAAAACCAAAACACAAAAAGCGAAAAATTTCCGGTGCACATCACTAATTTGTACTAAGAACTTCACTTATACGCCATGATAATTGTAAGAGTTTCTAAAAATTATTTTGACTATCAGTATTCTTAGTGCTTAGAATGTGCACAGGCTTATATTTTGTGATGTTTAAAAATAGGATCTACAGTCCAAGCACCCCCCCCCCCCCCCCCGCCTTGTATCACTGGAGCAGTAAATATGCCACTCTAGGCTTTATAAATGGAGGCCTTACTGTGCGAGTATAGCAATAGTAATAGATTCTCCCGGTTAACTGGAAACAGTGTAACTATGTGACAGGTTATTTTCTGTGTGCCTCATAATATTCTGAGGGTGCCACTAGGAGCTTCATTCCTGTTCTACAATGGGGGACCCCATGCTACAAGTCTTCCTATTATAATGTGGTCATGCCAGCCTAGCCAAACATGGTGCTGGTTACTATTTTAGCCAGGGGACCCCACACTAATTGTCCCTCTGCTTTAGTGGTATGCAGCCCAAAATCATAGTGGCTATTAATTTCACCGAGTTGGTTAAATAACATAATTTTTTTTTAAACTGCATAGATATATGCTGGGCTATAAGTGGGGGAACCCTCCAGCATAGTGGAATGGGCAGGACTGGGGTGCGTGGTGATGCAATTCTAAGTTGATCCTAGCATTGTGCCATATGGCTCTATTCACCTCCCCCCCCCCCCCCACCTCCTTTCAGCCATACACATAGCGGCCATCTACTACAAAACTTTATTTAGCAAAGCGGCAACAGACAACCTGGTGATAAGTTTCTCTTTAGGAAAGGCTGTTGTTTTTAATGTATCTTCATAAAAGGGAGAGTGCGTCTGTAGTGCACAGTACACTCGTCTGAACAAGCCCTAAATGGATTCAAACTTTTTGTTATTACATTGTGACTTTGCAGTACCAAACAACCATACTGTATCAGGTGTATATTCTGTTGTTAATCTGTCAAAACTCATGTATTGATTGGCTCACATATGCAGTACTTCAGAATGGTAGAAATGAGTCTATTAGGAACCCACCACTAAGGGTTTTTTACAGGTTTATCAAAAACAATGTAATAAAGTATCTTGTGAATGTACTGTACATTTACTGGCATATTTATTGCTTTAGCGGAGGTATGTGCTGAGTGAAGCTATTCCACAAACTAGGCCCATTCTAACTGCTGCTTATAATACATTTTCCCTTTATATTTAATTATAAATCATATATTATTGTGGATGCAAAGCAGAAGCTTCAACATCTTGCATAGACGAACATCAATTACAGATTGCTTTGTCCACTTGCCTCTTGTTCACTGTATTGTGAAATTACTAGCTTCTTATTCATGGCATTTGAATGCAGCTGACTTTGTGTTCCAGCTGGCAGACGAAGGCTCCATGGCATGTTCATATAGGCTGTATGTCATTTTGCTGTGAGTGATTTAGGTAGTGCTTCCTACAGCCATTAGTTGCCCAATGCAGTATTACATTGGGACCTATGAAAATAACGTATCTGCAAATGGAGCGATTTACCTTGCTCATTGTGCCATTTAATTTTGCCAGGTGGTATAAACAGCAGTGCTAGTGTTTAAACAATGAGTTCCATAAATTTGTCGCTGGTTCTACAAGAACATTGTAAGTCATGTTTTGAGAGTGAATTATTGCAACACAATTTAAGCCTACAATTCCCCCCCCCCCCCCCCCCCCCATTTAAAGCTGCAGCAAGAGGTACACAGAGTTCAGGCTGATCTAGGATGATACTTTAATGTTTGTTCTGACAGTTATGTTTTAAATATTTTGTATTTAATGAATATTACGAAAGAAAGCTACTACTGGTATAAGACACTGTTCTGTTTCTATCTAATGCATGTTCATATTTACAGTAGGTTGGTAACTTATTTAGCGTGCAGTTCAAGTTTGAATTCTTATATAACAGGTCATTGCTTCAGCAACTGGGATAACTATATTAGATTCAGCAAAATCAGCAAATGACTTAATTATTAATGCAGACAAGATTTGTTTCTCTTTTAGAAAATAATTGCAAAATATATAGGTAAATTTATAGTTAAAGAATTTTTCTCATAATACTACACTATTTTAAATATATTTTTCTTAGAGATTTAAGATAGTTGGGTTCCTTCCAATGTATGGTATCGTGGACTGTGTAATTGAAGAATTGTTAAACATCAACTTGACCTCTAATCATGGCCCTCATTCCGAGTCGTTCGCTCGGTATTTTTCATCGCATCGCAGTGAAATTCCGCTTAGTGCGCATGCGCAATATTCGCACTGCGACTGCGCCAAGTATCTTTGCTATGAAGATAGTATTTTTACTCACGGCTTTTTCATCGCTCCGGCGATCGTAATGTGATTGACAGGAAATGGGTGTTACTGGGCGGAAACACAGCGTTTTATGGGCGTGTGGCTGAAAACGCTACCGTTTCCGGAAAAAATGCAGGAGTGGCCGGAGAAACGGGGGAGTGGTTGGGCGAACGCTGGGTGTGTTTGTGACGTCAAACCAGGAACGACAAGCACTGAACTGATCGCACAGGCAGAGTAAGTGTGGAGCTACTCTAAAACTGCTAAGTAGTTTGTGATCGCAATATTGCGAATACATCGGTCGCAATTTTAAGATGCTAAGATACACTCCCAGTAGGCGGCGGCTTAGCGTGTGTAACTCTGCTAAATTCGCCTTGCGACCGATCAACTCGGAATGAGGGCCCATGTCCACAAAATTGCTAAAAATATATAAAATAGAAATTGTGATAAATCGGGCATGGAAAATAATCTTTCCAAAAGATCAGAGCTCGATGTCCATCCCTAAGCAGGAGTATTGTAGAAAGGCAAAAAATGTGTGTCTGTCCGCACAGGCTGTGACCCTACTGCATAGTAAATCTGAGCATTGTTGTGCTGAGCCTTAGAACAACAAAGTAATACCCCTTTCAGACCGCATAAAGTGTGTCGCAACCGGGACTTGAACACACGGCTCCTTCCTGGTGCGACCCACTTGAGACCCCTTTCAGACCGGCGGCCCATCCCGGAAATACACTGGACTGGTGACATCACAAATGATGTGTCCCGGAGGCGGCATTTGAAGATGAGAATCTCCAAGAGCTGCCTCTTCCTTTAGTGTGAACGGGTGCTGTGTTGCATTGACCCGGCTTACGCGACTAGAATTTAAAATACTGGGTTTCTCGACCCAGATTATTTCAACTGGACCCTTTCAGACAGCTCAGCAACCCAGGTCAGAGGCATAACTAGGGTAGGGCAAGTGGGGCATGTGCCCTGGGCGCCTTGGCAGCCCCAGCAAAGGGGGGCGCCGCCGGCAGCCAGGGCATCATGCCCCACTCGTCCCATCATGCCGCAATGTGAGGAGAGCGCAGCGTCTCTCCCTCCCCTCACCGCCGCTGCCAGCACCAGCAGCGCTGCGTGTGTCCGGTCTCCGGTGGTGTTAGCCAATCAGAGCTTGCGGATCGGCTCCTGATTGGCTGCCGGTCTGCGAGCACTGATTGGCTAGCGAACCGGCACCACATAGCTGCCGCCGGAGACCTGGAGCGGTGAGGGGCAGGAGAGGCGCTGCGCTCTCCTCCCCTCACATAGCACGGGAACGGGAAGAAGCGGTGAGTGAGTGGGGGGGCATTGTGGGGCATGTATCTGGCACTGTGGGGCATGTAACTGGCACAGTGGGGCAATGTAACTGGCACAGTGGGGCATGTATCTGGCACAGTTGGGCATGTAACTGGCACAGTGGGGCATGTAACTGGCACAGTGGGGCATGTAACTGGCACTGTGGGACAATGTATCTTGCACTGTGGGGCAATGTATCTGGCACTGTGGGGCATTGTAACTGGCACTGTGGGGCAATGAAACTGGCACTGTGGGGCATGTATCTGGCACTGTGGGGCATTGTAAGTGGCACTGTAGGGCAATGTAACTGACACTGTGGGGAATGTATCTGGCACTGTGGGACATTGTAACTGGCACTATAGGGCAATGTAACTGGCACTGTGGGGCATGTATCTGGCACTGTGGGGCATTGTAACTGGCACTGTGGGGCATGTAACTGGCACTGTTGGGCATTTTCAGTGGCCACACCCCTTCTGGTGCGTGACCACGCCCATTTTTGCCACGCGCACCTTTGGCGCGCACACATACTTCTTTTGGTGTGTTTTTTTTTGGGGGGGTGCCACTCTTCCTCTTGCCCTGGGCTCCGAAAACCCTGGTTACGCCTATGACCCAGGTTGCTGTTCACTCATGTGCAATAACTCTGGTGATTGCTGGTGGCCTGAAAGGGGGTATAATATCATGTATTCTCATCCTCAGTGATCAAGTACCTTTCTCAGTAGTCATAATCCAAGAAGGACTGGCACTGGCCTCTGTCATGATTGGATGCCATTCTGACGCCAGAACGCGCATAACTGCAAATAATATTGTATTGATCAATGTCTGCAAATGCCCTGTGTGTGGTTATGTATAAACCCTGTGTGAAGAGGTCATAGGAGACTTCGGCCTGACGTGCCACTGCTCCCATGCTGATCTTAAAGAGGGAGGTGTTATGATCCAGGCTATTTCAAGTAGGAATAGGCCTGTTAATAAGTAGTGTGATATCAATATAGATGATACTAGGATATCCGAGTGACGTATCAATGGATGTGATGCCAACACATCTGGGTTATATCGAAATGGGCATGATTAAAATTTGTATTATTCCAATTGATGTATCAATGTACCAGTATGTGATAACTGTCTTTGCGTGTTTAATGGTAGAAGCTTGATTGATCTGCTGGCATTTCATTGTAGCCACAGAACTCAGAGACACACTTACTGTTTAGGTGTGAAATTCCTTGTGACTAGAACTAGCCATTTGTTTACACAAGGACCATGGCCAGAAGCTTCAAACAAGAAATTAAAATAAGATAAGGCAATTTGGCCTGCTAGGCTAGTATGTCTAAGAGACCCCACAGTATAAGTTATAACAGTGTCTTAGTATGATTGATAAAGCTGATTGCCCAGGTTCAAAAGGAAGGGGAAGAGTAATGAGCCAGCCCCTGTGTATATGACCAAGAGACCCCATGTTACAGTTGAATGTACACAATTAACTCTGATCTGGAAAAGGAAAAACAAACTCTCCAGGGGGAGGGGGCTGAATGGGCAACCTGAGTTTTAAATAGGAGAGCCACAGGCTGCAAAGCGTCCTTTATCAAAGAAGTGGGTCAGGAGAACATTCTGGCTCTGTAATGTTCCGATATATCTGAAGTGGCTTCACTTCACCTCATCGTTCTACTCTGCATGCGTGCTAGGGTCAGTGGGTTTATCTCCCTATTTTTATTTTCGTTAAGTTGTCTTTCTGCTGTGACTTTGACTTTTTATCATTGTATTCTTGTAACTTTCTTTTTTCTGTAACATAAGCTTTGAAGTGTTTTTCTTGAATTAAATAATCTAATTTTAGATCTGGTTTCTGTTGTGTATCCAACCCAACTCTCTGAAAGAGGCGTTACCAAAATATTAATAATTCTAGGTGCAGCCATAGTTTGTCTTGGGTCATACCTAAATGTTTGTACTTTGGCTGGTGGCAGTGATTGTGTCAAAATTAACACATGCGCTCAGGTATCCAGTAAAGGTGTCACGTGGCAGGGATTCGCAGATTGGCGTATCTGGAGAATCGCTGTGCCTAGGATCATGACAAACCGGTGGCCAGCGGTGGGATATTTGAAAAAGTAATTTTTGTTTTTATTTGGAACACTTAAGTGAATGCAATTCACCAGATACCAGAACTCAAAGCTTATAGTAGTAATAGTCACACAGTAAAAGCAATTTCTGTTCCCATCCCTGTTATTTTATTTTGGAGAAGTACAGTAACTGCAGAGGAATGGCAGCTACTTATGAAGAACAGCACAAAGAGGCACGGATTGAGAGGAGATTGATCTGCGACCCAGTGCAGAATGATACAGAGCATCATGATGGCAGACTTGTACATGAGAATTCATCGGCCGTGGCTACTGAGGTAGCAGGAGGTGGATTTCGTACTGAACTTTTACTTTCTGCAGAAATTAATAGTGTGAAGTTGGATCGTGATGTGGACTCTGGTGTCAATCGTGTAGAGCCTACCAAGGAACAGATGATCCAAACGCTCAGAGATGCGGACCAGCAGCAAATTGCTGGGGGGAATCAATTGGATTCCAGGTTGGAGGGTGGAAATCAATCGGGTTCCAGAGCAGAGGAAGAGGAGCAGCAGACACCGAAGGTTGTGAGGATGGCACATTGCGGATCATATGCCTCCAACGCTTCCAGTGACAGCTCTGCCTTGGATCTGTATCTACAAACAGTTCTTAAGTATGTGAAGGTGCCGGACACTGCGTTGGTGCTGCAGCTGATACAGCAGTTTAACGCACGGGAGATAGCTACTCTGGAGAGAGAGAAAGCTGCTTTGGAAATGGTGGCTGTGGAACGTGAATCTGCTCTGGACAGAGAGGCGACTGCTGCAGAAAAGGAGGCGGAACGCAAGTTTCAGTTGGAGTTAGCTGAACTCGACTGGCAGCCTGTGGCCAGAAACGCAAACCTACATTGATCGCGTTGTGACCAATTCCCCGTGCTGGAAGCAGACGGAGGCCAAGTGAATTCCAGCAGTGTTTCACAGAACCAGCTGACCCTGGACTTTACAACGGATGCCCGACAGAGGTCTGACACCTCTGCCAGTTCCAGGGAGATGGCAGAAAGTGCTGCAGCCAGGGAGGCTGCCGGGCACCCATCCGAGACAGTGTCAGAAGAGCAATTGGGGTATGCTGACCCAGATGAAGATGACCTGTTTTCCAGGATGAGTACAGAGGAACTAACCAATGAATGTCAGCTGCAAGGTATCTCCTGCTGCATCAATTCCCGCAGGGAGATGATCACGCAGCTCACCTATGCACAGGACTATGAAAGGAATGCCTTCAGCCAGTATCGTGCAGAGTTTTGCAGCTGGGGTCCCGATGCAAGTCCTGGGACACTGCTGAGAGAACTGGCGGACTGTTTTCAATTAGCGCAGCAAGAGGCCTATGATTGTGGAAAGCTCGCTACCCCCATTTTGGAAGGATCAGTGCCGCCTGGTAGACGCTGAAAGGCATCGCCTACAACAGCTTCTGTTACCCGCTTTGGAAACAAAGGCCCAGTCTGCAGGGGTGCCCGATGAGGAAAAGGTACCCCTTCCTATTAACGTCAGTGTGGAGCCTGCTCCTGAGACATTGCATCACAAGGCCCAGTTTAAACTGCTGGGAGAAGATGAGGAGGGGAGCAGCATGCTCCCACCAGATGCCCAAGATTTGTTGCTGGAAGAGGCTGATTTTCAGGAAGACCTGATTGTGGAAGAGACTATGGGGTATATTTACTAAGCTCCCGATTTTGACCGATTTGGTGTTTTTTGTTCAAAGTGTCATCTCGGGAATTTACTAAACTCAAATCTCGGCAGTGATGAGGGCATTCATATTTTTTTACGGAGGTGTTGTAAAAATACGAATGAATACACCATCGGTCAAACGCGGCTGTTTAGGTATAGAACTCGGTCATTTACTATGCATTCGTATTTGAAATCTCTACCGTGAAAGAGCATTTGCGGGCGTAAAAAAATACAATTCGTAAAAAAACACGGGAAAAAAGTAGACCTGCTTTTGAGAAGCGTGTTTACATGTGTTCCGACTTCATCATTAATCACACCTGCATTTTTGGCCCTTTAAAAGGTGGGCCAGCACATTTGGCAAATCAATCACTCTGAAATGGCTGCTGCCGTGTGTAGCAGTGAATTTGGTTTTGCTGTGGGATTCCTGAGACTGCTCCATGAGGCTACAAGAAACCAGGGCCAGGAAACTGAACATGGTCAGCAGGATGTACAGGTGCCGCGGAGGCTGCGCAGGCCTCGTTTTTTTAGGGGGCGTTTGAACTTAAACGCATTGGCCGATGACCAGGTCATACAGATGTTCAGGCTAAATAGGACCAACATTTTCCATCTGTATGACCTAGTCAAACTGGACCTAGACCCTGAGACAGCACGCTCTCGCTCTGTCTCAGGCCTGCACAAACTCCTGGCTGTGTTGCACTTTATGGCTACTGGCAGCTTTCAGGCTGGGACAGGCGATGTAATAGGAATCTCACAGGCCACCTTTTCAAAATATTTAAATCAGGTGAGGCAAACCATACATACTCCTCTATGCCCCATTTCTGTATTGTGTAATGTGAATTTATAACAGTATATTTGAACAAAGTGCTTAAGACACTCACCTTATATTTCTCTGACGTCCTAGTGGATGCTGGGGACTCCGTAAGGACCATAGGGAATAGCGGCTCCGCAGGAGACTGGGCCCAGCTAAGAAAGATTTAGGACTACCTGGTGTGCACTGGCTCCTCCCACTATGACCCTCCTCCAGACTTCAGTTAGAATCCTGTGCCCGGCTGAGCTGGATGCACACTAGGGGCTCTCCTGAGCTCCTAGAGAGAAAGTATATTTTAGGTTTTTTATTTTACAGTGAGATCTGCTGGCAACAGACTCACTGCAGCGAGAGACTAAGGGGAGAAGAAGCGAACCTACCTAACTGGTGGTAGCTTGGGCTTCTTAGGCTACTGGACACCATTAGCTCCAGAGGGATCGACCGCTTGGAACCGGCCATTGGTGTTCGGTCCTGGAGCCGCGCCGCCGGCCCCCTTACAGAGCCAGAAGCAAGAAGAATCCGGAAAATCGGCGGCAGAAGACATCAGTCTTCACCAAGGTAGCGCACAGCACTGCAGCTGTGCGCCATTGCTCCTCATACACACTTCACACTCCGGTCACTGAGGGTGCAGGGCGCTGGGGGGGGGGGGGGGGCGCCCTGAGCAGCAATAAATACACCTTGGCTGGCAAATATATCACAATATATAGCCCCAGAGGCTATATATGTGATAATACCCCTGCCAGAATCCATAAAAAAGCGGGAGAAAAGTCAGCAAAAAAGGGGCGGAGCTATCTCCCTCAGCACACTGGCGCCATTTTCTCTTCACAGTGCAGCTGGAAGACAGCTCCCCAGGCTCTCCCCTATAGTTTTCAGGCTCAAAGGGTTAAAAAGAGAGGGGGGGCACTAAATTTAGGCGCAATATTGTTTATACAAGCAGCTATTGGGGGAAAAATCACTCAGTTACAGTGTTAATCCCTGCATTATATAGCGCTCTGGTGTGTGCTGGCATACTCTCTCTCTGTCTCCCCAAAGAACTTTGTGGGGTCCTGTCCTCAGTCAGAGCATTCCCTGTGTGTGTGCTGTGTGTCGGTACGGCTGTGTCGACATGTGGGATGAGGAAGGTTACGTGGAGGTGGAGCAGAGGCCGATGAATGGGATGTTGCCCCCTGTGGGGCCGACACCAGAGTGGATGGATAGGTGGAAGGTATTAACCGACAATGTCAACTCCTTACATAAAAGGCTGGATGAAGTAACAGCTGTGGGACAGCCGGCTTCTCAGCCCGCGCCTGCCCAGGCGTCTCAAAGGCCATCAGGGGCTCAAAAAAGCGCCCGTTACCTCAGATGGCAGACACAGATGTCGACACGGAGTCTGACTCCAGTGTAGACGAGGTTGAGACATATACACAATCCACTAGGAACATCCGTTACATGATCTCGGCAATGAAAAATGTGTTACGCATTTCATGAACCACATAAAAGGGGTTTTATTTTTGGGGAGAAAAAGCAGCCAGTGTTTTGTTCCCCCATCAGATGAATGAATGAAGTGTGTAAAGTAGCGTGGGTTCCCCCGATAAGAAACTGGTAATTTCTAAAAAGTTACTGATGGCGTACCCTTTCCCGCCAGAGGATAGGTCACGTTGGGAGATATCCCTTAGGGTGGATAAGGCGCTCAAAGGTTTGTCAAAAAAGGTGGCACTGCCGTCTTAGGATACGGCCACCTTGAAGGAGCCTGCTGATAAAAAGCAGGAGGCTATCCGGAAGTCTGTATATACACACTCAGGTTATATACTGAGACCTGCAATTGCCTCAGCATAAATAGTGCTGCTGCAGCGTGGTCTGATACCCAGTCAGATAATATTAATACTCTAAGACAGGGATAATAGTTTGCTAACATAGAGCATATTAAAGACGTCGTCTTAGATATAAAGGATGCACAGAGGGATATTTGCTGGCTGGCATCCAGAATTAATGCAATGTCCATTCTGCCAGGAGGGTATTAGAAACCCGGCAGTGGACAGGTGATGCTGCCTATAAAAGGCACATGGAGATTCTGCCTTATAAGGGTGAGGAATTGTTTGGGGATGGTCTCTGGGACCTCGTATCCACAGCAACAGCTGGGAAGAAAATTTTTTACCTCAGGTTTCCTCACAGCCTAAGAAAGCACTGTATTTTCAGGTACAGTCCTTTCGGCTTCAGAAAAGCAAGCGGGTCAAAGGCGCTTCCTTTCTGCACAGAGACCAGGGAAGAAGGAAAAAGCTGCACCAGCAGCCAGTTCCCAGGATCAAAAATCTTCCCCCGCTTCCTCTGAGTCCACCGCATGACGTTGGGGCTCCACAGGTGGAGACAGGTGCGGTAGGGGCGCGTCTCGGGAACTTCAGGGACCAGTGGGCTTGCCCACAGGTGGATCCCTAGGTTCTGCAAATAGTATCACAGGGATACAGGCTGGAGTTCGAGGCGACTCCCCCTCGCCGTTACCTCACATCAGCCTTGCCTGCTGCCCTCGGAGAAAGGTAGTACTGGCGGCAATTCACAAGCTGTACTTCCAGCAGGTGAAATCAAGGTACCCCTACTTCAACAAGGCCGGGGTTACTATTCCAAAATGTTGTGGTACCGAAACCAGACGGTTCGGTGAGACCCATTCTAAAATTGAAAGCCTTGAACACTTATATACGAAGGTTCAAGTTCAAAATGGAATCGCTCAGGGCGAATATTGCAAGCCTGGAGAATTTCATGGTATCACTGGACATCAAGGATGCTTACCTGCATGTCCCTATTTACCCTCTTCACCAGGAGTACCTCAAAATTGTGGTACAGGATTGTCATTACCAATTCCAGACGTTGCCGTTGGTCTGTCCCCGGCACAGAGGTATTTACCAAGGTAATGGCCGAAATAATTATCCCGTACTTGGACGATCTCCTTATAAAGGCGAGGTCCAGGGAGCAGTTGTTCGGCGGAGTAGCACTATCTCGGGAAGTGCTACAACAGCACGGCTGGATTCGGAATATTCCAAAGTCGCAGCTGGTTCCTACGACGCGTCTACTGTTCCTGGGTATGGTTCTGGACACAGAACAGGATAAAATGGATTTCTCCCGGAGGAGAAGTCCAAGGAGATGTCGTCTCTAGACAGAGACCTCCTAATACGTATACCGGTGTCGGTGCATCAATGCACGCAGCCCTGGGAAGGATGGTAGCTTCTTACGAAGAAATTCCATTTGCCAGGTCCCATGCAAGGATTTTCCAGTGGGATCTGTTGGACAAGTGGTCCGGGTCGCATCTTCAGTTGCATCGGCGGATAACCCTGTCTACAAGGGCCAGGGTGTCGCTGTTGTGGTTGCTGCAGAGTGCTCATCTTCTAGGGGGCCGCAGATTCGGCATACAGGACTGGGTCCTGGTGACCACGGATGCCAGCCTTCGAGGCTGGGGGGCAGTCACACAGGGAAGAAACTTCCAAGGCTATGGAAAAGTCAGGAGACTTCCCTACACATAAATATTCTGGAACTAAGGGCCATTTACAATGCCCTAAGTCAGGCTAGACCCCTGCTTCAACACCGGCCGGTGCTGATCCAGTCAGACAACATCACGGCGGTCACTCATGTAAACCGACAGGGCGGCACAAGAAGCAGGATGGCGATGGCAGAAGCCACAAGGATTCTCCGATGGGCGGAAAATCATGTGTTAGCACTGTCAACAGTGTTCATTCCGGGAGTGGACAACTGGGAAGCAGACTTCCTCAGCAGGCACGACCTCCACCCGGGAGAGTGGGGACTTCATCCAGAAGTCTTCCAACTGATTGTAAACCGTTGGGAAAAGCCACAGGTGGACATGATGGCGTCCCGCTTAAACAAAACAGAGGACCCATGGCCTCTGCCGCTCAGACAGGACCTGCTGCTGCAGGGGCCCTGTCTGTTCCAAGACTTACCGCGGCTGCGTTTAACGGCATGGCGGTTGAACACCGGATCCTAAAAGAAAAGGGTATTCCGGAGGAAGTCGTTCCTACGCTTATTAAAGCTAGAAAAGATGTAACCGTACAACATTATCACCGCATATGGTGAAAATATGTCGCGTGGTGTGAGGCCAGGAAGGCCCCAATGGAGGAATTCCAGCTAGGCCGGTTCCTTCACTTCCTACAGTCAGGGGTGACTATGGGCCTAAAACTGGGTTCCATTAAGGTCCAGATTTCGGCTCTGTCGATTTTCTTCCAAAAAGAACTGGCTTCACTGCCTGATGTTCAGACATTTGTCAAGGTAGTGCTGCATATTCAGCCTCCTTTTGTGCCTCCAGTGGCACCGTGGGACCTCAACGTGCTGTTAGGTTTCCTAAAGTCACATTGGTTTGAGCCACTCAAAACCGAGGATTTAAAATATCTCACGTGGAAAGTGGTCATGCTTTTGGCCTTGGCTTCGGCAAGGCGTGTGTCAGAATTGGCGGCTTTGTCATGAAAAAGCCCCTATTTGATTTTCCATATGGATAGGGCAGAATTGAGGACTCGTCCCCAGTTTCTTCCTAAGGTGGTATCAGCTTTTCACTTGAACCAACCTATCGTGGTGCCTGCGGCTACTAGGGACTTGGAGGATTCCAAGTTACTGGACGTAGTCAGGGCCTTGAAAATTTATGTTTCCAGGACGGCTGGAGTCAGGAAGACTGACTCGCTATTTATCCTGTATGCACCAAACAAGATGGGTGCTCCTGCTTCAAAGCAGACTATTGCTCGCTGGATTTGTAGCACAATTCAGCTTGCGCATTCGGTGGCTGGCCTGCCGCAGCCTAAATCTGTAAAAGCCCATTAAACGAGGAAAGTGGGCTCTTCTTGGGCGGCTGCCCGAGGGGTCTCAGCTTTACAACTTTGCCGAGCTGCTACTTGGTCAGGGGCAAACACGTTTGCAAAATTCTACAAATTTGATACCCTGGCTGAGGAGGACCTTGAGTTCTCTCATTCGGTGCTGCAGAGTCATCCACACTCTCCCGCCCATTTGGGAGCTTTGGTATAATCCCCATGGTCCTTACGGAGTCCCCAGCATCCACTAGGACGTCAGAGAAAATAAGATTTTACTCACCGGTAAATCTATTTCTCGTAGTCCGTAGTGGATGCTGGGCGCCCGTTCCAAGTGCGGACTGTCTGCAATACTTGTATATAGTTATTGTTAACTACAAGAGTTATTGTTGAGCCATCCTTTGAGAGGCTCTGTTGTGTTCATACTGTTAACTGGGTATATTATCACGAGTTATACGGTGTGATTGGTGTGGCTGGTATGAGTCTTACCCGGGATTCAAAATCCTTCCTTATTGTGTCAGCTCTTCCGGGCACAGTATCCTTACTGAAGTCTGGAGGAGGGTCATAGTGGGAGGAGCCAGTGCACACCAGGTAGTCCTAAATCTTTCTTAGCTGTGCCCAGTCTCCTGCGGAGCCGCTATTCCCCATGGTCCTTACGGAGTCCCCAGCATCCACTACGGACTACGAAAAATAGATTTACCGGTGAGTAAAATCTTATTTTTTGACTGTACACTCAGATTTTGGATGCATTTGAACCCCACATAGATGCCTCTATCTGCTTCCCTACCCAGGAGTCTCTGTGGCATGCAGTGAAGGTAGCTTTCTATGAGCTTGCTGGCATGCCAAATGTGCTGGGTGCCATAGATTGCACACACATTGAGCTGAGACCACCTAGGTGCAGGCAATATATTTATATAAATAGACATTTTGGGCAATCAACTAATGTCCAGGTGGTTTGTGATGCAAATCTCAAAATTATGAGTGTTGTTGGGGGTTACCCTGGCGGCTGCCATGACTCCTTCATCCTCAATCAGTCATCCCTCTTTGATAAAATTGAGGCTGGAGAAATGCCGGATGGCTGGATGCTGGGTATGTACCAAGTATTTGTGATTACTTTTGTGCTTACCTCAACCTGCACATTATGTTAGCACTGTGTTTGTGCATCAATATTTTACAATGCTGCTAATCTATGTTTTTCAGGTGATGGGGGTTATGGCTGCTACTCTTGGCTTCTGACTCCATTGTCCGCCCCTGATTCCCCTGCTGAACACAATTACAATCATGCACATAAGTCTACGCGGAATGTGATAGAACGATGTTTTGGTGTACTGAAATCAAGGTTTCGGTGTCTGGATAAGTCTGCCGGGTTTTTGTTGTATAGTCCCTTAAAGGTGACTAGGACTGCTGCTGTTTTCTTCATAACATGTGTTTGTAGCAACATCTGCCACATCATGATGATGATGATGAAGAAAACAGTCAGCAAGCAGAGGAGTTAGAAACATCTGGCGACAATGTGAGTAAAGATATAGGGAGGCAGGTAAGGCAAGACCTGATTTTGGCACATTTTAGCGGTAAGTAAATTTGCCTGTGTGCTTTGTATATGAACAATTAAGGCACACCAATGTATTTTCTGTAGTAATGTGGCTCTTGCTCCCTCTTGAGCTAGTCAGCTGAGTGTTGTTTATTTGCTTGATATGTGTTTATGTCTAACTGTTGGGTATCAGTTACTTAGCTATTTGTATAGCGTTTTAGTTTATTAATTATGTGTTTATAATGTTAAAAGTTTCTTTTTCACATTCAAAGGTAATGTTTGCCACAATACTACATAATAATTTAGTATGCGCTAACAACCATTATTGTTTAGCCTATTGTTTGTGTTTGTTGTGTGTCGACTTTCTTCTAAAGCTGTGTTTGAAATATGTTACCTCCTTATCACAACATAATGGACATTGAGTAATGTGTTCCAATTAGCCAAACATACATTGACTAACACCAACCTTACAAAATTGTGTACACATAATTATGGCTGTGATGTGGTAAACGTTCATGTTAGTAATGATGCTAGAATATTCCCAACACATGTGAGTGTTAACTCTAAGAATTTTCCTCTTACACTGACAGTTTTTTGCACATAACACATTGCAAATCAATCAGTTTTCACATTTATTACTGTACAACATGTGTTTTCATTACAAATAACTGCTATTGTGTAGACCTAGTATTGTCAACAATGTGTCTCCAGCTGCAGGGTGGCCTATTTCTTAGGCTGTTCTTTGGTGGCTGACGTGGATTTGGTTTGGGCAGTAGAGCGGGTTTGGCTTGATCTTCGAACTGGTGATGAAATTGGGGTCTGTGTAGGTGTGTTGGTCCCTGAGCTGGAACCTTGTTGGTGTTGTGCCAACAAATTAATATTTTGACTGAGGTTAGCAAGGGTTGCGGTAAGTTGTGTTGTGGCTGTTGTGTTGTTGTCTATGATGCGAGACATGGTTTCTGATATAATTTGATTAATTTGAATTAACTGAATGAGGGCCTGTTGATGGCGGTGTTGCTCATCCATTATGCGCTGAAAGGTAACAATAAGTTGGCTGTTATCTGCTCTCATCTGCTCCATACTGTTTGCGACTCTGCATAGCTGGACATTGAGCCTGCTTGTGTTTCTACACAGTCTCGGGAGATGATGGGGCAGACAGGCTAGGTATTGGGTGTGTGTGCGTAGGCAATCAATATTCTGTGCCTGTTGTTGGTTCCATGTTACCCAAAATGATGGTTCAGGTTGTTGCGGGGGGGTTGTTTGGCTCAATTGTGGGTGTGGTGACATTTGAGGTGGCGGGGTACTTTCCTGAGGCGTGCTTGGTTGGTTAACGTCTATTGCTTGCAGATGGAGGGTGTATGTTTCCTGTTCAGATTCCTGCTGGGCTTCTGGTGGCATGATGTCTGGTTCTGTATGGGGTTTAAGGGGACAACATTTAAGTGTATTCGAAAATTATGCTGGGTTTAATATTTATTTTAACTTTCTAGACTTTTTTGTCAAACATTTTTCTAAAGCAAATTGGGATGTTCACCAAGACTCGTATACACAATCAAAAAGGCCAATTATGTTGGTTTTTATGTTGAAAAAAATGACTTCAAAACAAAAGTGGACACATGTTTGACAAATACCACACTTACGAAACAAACACACAGAGGTACAAAGTTTACACCATGAAAGAAAGTGATTTGTCACCCGCCATATCGTACTTGCATTAAAATATCAAACAGTAAATGACAATATGAATTCTATCACCATTGTGAAAGGGTGTGAATCTACCTGAAGCTCAATATTTTACTATTCAAATAAATAATGACAACACAATACTACTGTAAGGCACAAGAGAACACTCTAAATTTGCAAAACTTTTTAGTGTTTTTTTGTTTTTAACAATTTGCAAGCCATGTGCTTGGTGCTGTGGATAAGTTCTAGGATTATTTCATTTTTTGGCTGATGTGTAATTTGTGTTTTGTGTTTACTCACCAGACAGCTGAGGGGAATGTGGTCCCGGTGATTGAGTACTCTCCAAAATGTGTTCTGGTGGCTGAGGCAACACAGTTGAAATACGACGTGGGGGTGTGCTTAATGCTGGTGTTGGTGCGACATCAGGATGACGTCTCTTGCTAGGCCTGCTCGTGTGGCTGCCAGACCCCTGTGAAGGACGTCTTTGTGGACTGTGATGCAATGTTGAATTTCCTATGGATTAATGCAAACATTAGATTATTTTGAATTTTTGTGGTGGCCACATTAACAGGTGTCATTTTTGCGTTACCTGTATCGCCAGCATCCACAGCTCTTGACAGTGTTGCTTGTGTTCTGGAAGTGGTGGCTTGCTTTCGTACTGTAAAAATTATACATTGGTGTTTATGACCTTTAATTACAGTGTGTACTTTTGTAAGCAGCAACATTTAGTGATGTGGACATATGATTACCATTATGGGTACAGTTTCTAACAATAAATTTTGAAACAATGGGTTGCTTAATTTTTTGTAAACAGGCTAATGGGGTTCCATTTCCAAAGACAAAAACATAGCCAAGTAGTCTAATTTTCCATGGCCAACAGCTGAATATACACACATGTATTACCATATATTTTAAATTATTACATTAATGAGTAAATTTGAAAAAAAACAAACGAAAAATTAGAAAAAAAGAAAAGAAAAGAAAACATACAATACTTAGCCATCTACACTAACATATTGGCCACAAAGACAAGTAAAATACAGCAGACATTAAACAAAAAAACCAAAAAAAAAAAACCATGATTACCTAACACCTCACTATACAAACACAAAATATTTTAAAAACAAACACAAATAGATAATTTAGAACATAAAAATATATTAACAATACGATATAATTTTAAAAATACTAATTAGACATAAACACATATGCAGATATAACAGATTGTTAAAAAAAACTCACCATCAGGCCTAGGACGATCCGAATCCCGCACATTAGTCGCACCAACAACTTCATGCGGAATAAGAGTCCGCACAGGTTCCTCCCACTCCCGATAAGACGCTATAAAGGGATGGCCACCCCGTTTGCCTGGCTGACTTAGCCTCCTTTGCCATCTTGGCCTTGACACGGCGCTTGATGTTGTAGAATCTCTTACGACACGTGTCCTCGGTCCTCTTCACCACACCCTCACTGTTTACTGCTGCTACTACCTTCCCCCACAGAACAGTTTTCCTGCGTGAAGGCACCTTGGCCGCATCACGCCCAAACAGCTGGCGATGATGGCGCATCAACTCATGCACCAAAGCCATATTTTCCGCAAAGCTAAATTTAACATTTCTGCCCATCTTGGTAGTGGTGCGTGGTTGCGGATCAACACCACCATCACTGTCACTATCACTCGAGGCCACAGCAGCAACCTCACCCTCCTCCACCTCACTAACCTCCTCCCCCTCACTCACCTATTCCACCTCACTCACCTCCTCCCTCTCACTCACCTCCTCCCTCTCACTCACCTCTGACTGGGACATAATAATGACAAACAACAAATAACACTAATAAAAAATAACACAAAACACACTCCTCCACTACCACTGCACACCAACCACACACACACACACACACACACACACACACACACACACACACACACACACACACTCACTCACTCACAAACAATGATAATAGATTAAAAGTAAAATGCACAAACACTAAAAATGACACAAACTTTAAAGAGACTGCACAACAATTACCACAAGACTACTTGCACACACAATACAGCACTCAACAATCGCAAGAAACCTCCAAAACCGACCAACAAATCACCAACTCCAAAATACCAACTTCCTCTCACCTCTCCACTAGTTAAACCCACGAGGTGCGGCTGGTTGCGGGCGTTTTTATACTAATGAGCACAGACACTCCTCCATGACAAACACAACCAATCACGGACGAGTGACGAAAACGAAAGTAAGAAAATAACGCGGCCTGGAAGGGTCAAAAACACTGCTGTGGAAATTAAAGATACAAATTCGTAAAAAGCCCAACAAAATACGGCCGCAAAAACAAGAGTCGGCCGCAATCACATAAAATATATTACGAATGACATCGACATCGGAAAATACGAAAACACAAATTACGAACGCTTAGTAAATGAGTCGTAAAAAAAACAAAAAGTTGCAAATTCACACTACCGATGTCAGTCGTGTTTCAACTTCAAACAAATTCTGAACATTACGAATCTTAGTAAATATACCCCTATGGGGTATATTTACTAAGATTCGTAATGTTCAGAATACCCCTATGGGGTATATTTACTAAGATTCGTAATGTTCAGAATTTGTTTGAAGTTGAAACACGACTGACACCGGTAGTGTGAATTTGCAACTTTTTGGTTTTTTTTACGACTCATTTACTAAGCGTTCGTAATTTGTGTTTTCGTATTTTCCGATGTCGATGTCATTCGTAATATATTTTACGTGATCGCGGCCGACTCTTGTTTTTGCGGCCGTATTTTGTTGGGCTTTTTACGAATTCGTATCTTTAATTTCCACGGCAGTGTTTTTGACCCTTCCCGGCCGCGTTATTTTCTTACTTTCGTTTTAGTCACTCGTCCGTGATTGGTTGTGTTTGTCATGGAGGAGTGTCTGTGCTCATTAGTATAAAAACGCCCCCAACCAGCCGCACCTTGTGGGTTTAGCTAGTGGAGAGGTGTGAGGAAGTTGGTGTTTTGAAGTTGGTGATTTGTTGGTCAGTTTTGGAGGTTTCTTGCGATTGTTGAGTGCTGTATTATGTGTGTAAGTAGTCTTGTGGTAATTGTTGTGTAGTCTCTTTAAAGTTTGTGTCATGTTTAGTGTTTGTGCATTTTACTTTCAGTCTATTGTCATTGTTTGTTTGTGAGTGTGTGTGTGTGTGTGTGGTTGGTGTGCAGTGGTAGTGGAGGAGTGTGTCTTGTGGTTTTTTTTATTAGTGTTATTTGTTGTTTGTCATTATTATGTCCCAGTCAGAGGTGAGTGAGAGGGAGGAGGTGAGTGAGGTGGAGGAGGTGAGTGAGGTGGAGGAGGTTAGTGAGGTGGAGGAGGGTGAGGTTGCTGCTGTGGCCTCGAGTGATAGTGACAGTGATGGTGGTGTTGCTCCGCAGCCATGCACCACTACCAAGATGTGCAGAAATGTTAAATTTAGCTTTGCGGAAAATATGGCTTTGGTGCATGAGTTGATGCGCCATCATCGCCAGCTGTTTGGGCGTGATGCGGCCAAGGTGCCATTGCGCAGGAAAACTGTTCTGTGGGGGAAGGTAGTAGCGGCAGTAAACAGTGAGGGTGTGGTGAAGAGGACCGAGGACACGTGTCGGAAGAGATTCTACAACATCAAGCTCCGTGTCAAGGCCAAGATGGCAAAGGAGGCTAAGTCAGCCGGGCAAACAGGGGGTGGCCATCGCTTTATAGCGTCTTATCGGGAGTGGGAGGAACCTGTGCAGACCCTTATTCCGCATGAAGTTGTTGGTGCGACTAATGTGCGGGATTCGGATCGTCCTAGGCCTGATGGTGAGTTTTTTTTTTTACAATCTGTTATATCTGCATATGTGTTTATGTCTAATTAGTATTTTTAAAATGATATCGTATTGTTAATATATTTTTATGTTCTAAATTGATTATCTGTTTGTGTTTGTTTTTAAAATATTTTGTGTTTGTATAGTGAGGTGTTAGGCCAATATGTTAGTGTAGATGGCTAAGTATTGTATGTTTTCTTTTTTTTTAATTTTCTAATTTTTTTTTTATTTTTTTTTCAAATTTACTCATTAATGTAATAATTTAAAATATATGGTAATACATGTGTGTATATTCAGCTGTTGGCCATGGAAAATTAGACTACTTGGCTATGTTTTTGTCTTTGGAAATGGAACCTCATTAGCCTGTTTACAAAAAATTAAGCAACCCATTGTTTCAAAATGTATTGTTAGAAACTGTACCCATAATGGTAATCATATGTCCACATCACTAAATGTTGCTGCTTACAAAAGTACACACTGTAATTAAAGGTCATAAACACCAATGTATCATTTTTACAGTACGAAAGCAAGCCACCACTTCCAGAACACAAGCAACACTGTCAAGAGCTGTGGATGCTGGCGATACAGGTAACGCAAAAATGACACCTGTTAATGTGGCCACCACAAAAATTCAAAATAATCTAATGTTTGCATTAATCCATAGGAACTTCAACATCGCATCACAGTCCACAAAGACGTCCTTCACAGGGGTCTGGCAGCCACACGAGCAGGCCTAGCAAGAGACGTCATCCTGATGTCGCACCAACACCAGCATTAAGCACACCCCCACGTCGTATTTCAACTGTGTTGCCTCAGCCACCAGAACACATTTTGGAGAGTACTCAATCACCGGGACCACATTCCCCTCAGCTGTCTGGTGAGTAAACACAAAACACAAATTACACATCAGCCAAAAAATTAAATAATCCTAGTACTTATACACAGCACCAAGCACATGGCTTGCAAATTGTTAAAAACAAAAAAACACTAAAAAAGTTTTGCAAATTTAGAGTGTTCTCTTGTGCCTTACAGTAGTATTGTGTTGTCATTATTTATTTGAATAGTAAAATATTGAGCTTCAGGTAGATTCACACCCTTTCACAATGGTATTGTCATTTACTGTTTGATATTTTAATGCAAGTACGATATGGCGGGTGACAAATCACTTTTTTTCATGGTGTAAACTTTGTACCTCTGTGTGTTTGTTTGGTAAGTGTGGTATTTGTCAAACATGTTGTTATGATTCCCGTACTCCAGACCAGAGGAGATCTTATGGCAGAGGTCTGAGTACTGGAAAGATATACTGGTTGTGGGAGCAGGAGAGCCTAGTAACCCCTGGCGCCCTAACTCCGTTGTCTCGCCCGTGTTATCAGAAATCCCCTGCGAGACTATGGTTGCTTGAGCCCATGGCAGCCGCGTTCGAAGGGCGGATTATGTCTGCCCAACCCCGATGCCCCCTCAGGTCTTAATGGGAGACAAAGGGAAATCCGAGACAGGGTGATAACAAGGGGCCCTCTGACTAAGCAACCAGGCCAGGGGTTACAAGCTAACTAACTAAACCAAAAAGTATGTGCGGACTAGCCGCCAGGGAAAAGGACAACCAAAGATCCACTGATCCGTAACTCCTATCCAGCACCGCTGGATACCAGAGTGGATCAGGGGGAGCGGAATCCTCCGCAAAAGCTCCAGAACACAAAGATACAAAATAATAAACAGTAAGCGGTCAAGCCGCAACACACGGCTACGCCGCGACTCACGAACACCACAGGATGTTAAAGGTGCTCGGTCAGACTCCAGGAACAGATGACAACTTCCGAGTACAGGATCACTGAGGACAGGAACAACCGGATTGAGCAGGACTGGAAACTCTCTGTAACCGACACAGGCAAACAGGAAGCTATCACCGGCGTCTGTGAGAAGTCCAAAGGGTGCTTATAACTGTGAGCTCCCCAATCAGGAGCCAGACTGGGTAATCACAAGTAATGCCGTGCAGCTTGCATGCTGCACGGCCAGCACACCATTATACAATTAGAAAAGACCCAGCAACGGGGAACGCGGCCCGAACGTGGCGTCCCCGTTGCTAGGGTCTGAGCGGCTCCGTGCGCCCGGCGTCCAGCGTTGCCAGGGAGCCGGCGGCTGAACGCGCATGGCGTCCCTGGTTGCTAGGCGCCGGGCCGCACCGACGAGCGGACCCCGGCGCCTAACAGTACCCCCCCTTGAGGAGGGGTCAAGGAACCCCTAAAGCCAGGTTTCCGAGGAAATTCTCGAAAAAATGCCCTCTTGAGCCTCGGGGCATGGAGATCCTTATCCAGGACCCAAGACCTTTCTTCTGGACCATAACCTCTCCAATGCACCAAAAAATAAAGCCGACCCCGGGACAACTTGGAATCAAGAACCTTCTCAACTAAGAACTCCTGCTGACCCTGTACAACTATTGGTGATCTCCCCTGAGATATCTTACGAGGAAATCTACTGGACGAAACATATGGTTTCAGCAATGAGCAATGGAAAGTATTTCCGATCCGTAAAGTTTTTGGTAAACGTAACCGGAAGGCAACTGGATTGACTTTTTTGATAATGTGAAATGGTCCAATAAATTTAGGACCCAATCTGGCTGAGGTTTGTCGAAGTTTAATGTTGCGAGTCGACAACCACACCCTATCTCCTACTTTAAAAGTGCACGGCCGCCGGAGCCTGTCAGAAAATCTCTTTTCCTGAAATGCCGCTTTTCTGAGAGCCAGGTGCACTTTTCTCCAAATGAGCCTAAGATGAGAGGTCAAGGTCAGTGAGGAGACAGAGGAATGTTGAAAAAAGGAATTAGCTCTGGGGTGAAAACCAAAAACTGCAAAAAATGGAGACACATTGGTGGAGGAATGACAGGCATTATTGTAAGCGAACTCCGCCAATGGAAGAAACTCAGACCAGTCATTTTGGAGTTTGGCCGAGTACAACCGCAAATATTGTTTTAGTGATTGATTAACTCGCTCAGTCTGCCCGTTGGATTGGGGATGGTAGCCTGACGTTAAAGATAATTTCATCTTCAATGAGACACAAAAAGATTTCCAAAACTGTGCAATGAATTGTGGACCCCGATCGGAAACAATATCAGTGGGTAACCCATGGAGTCTGAAAACATGGCGGAGGAACAAGACTGCCAATCCCTGGGCAGATGGCAATCGGGGAAGAGCAATGAAATGGGCCATTTTACTAAAACGGTCCACTACCACCCATATGACTCGGCATCCGGCTGACAGAGGGAGGTCCACCACAAAATCCATGGAGATATGAGACCATGGCCTAAGAGGAACATTCAAGGGCATAAGCTGACCGATAGGCAAAGAACGGGGAACTTTATGCTGTGCACAGACCTGACACGAAAAAACAAACTCCTTAATGTCTTTGGAAAGACCAGGCCACCATACTGAGCGGGAGACTAATTCCAAAGTCTTAGCGATTCCCGGATGCCCGGCAACTTTGCTATCATGAAACTCTGTCAAAACAGTTGCTCTCAAAAACTCAGGGACAAAAAGACGACCAGCAGGAGTATTTCCAGGAGCCTGATGTTGAAGCAGCTTTAACTGGGTAAATAAATCCTGTGTGAGGCCTGCCCGAATGACTGAAGACGGAAGTATGGGAGTAACAGGACTGTTGTCTTGAACTGGAAGAAAACTGCGTGACAGGGCATCTGCCTTGGTATTCTTGGAACCTGGCCTGAAGGTGATAATGAATTTGAAACGAGTAAAAAATAAAGCCCAACGAGCCTGCCGGGCATTCAGTCGTTTAGCTGATTCAATGTATTGAAGATTTTTGTGATCAGTCAAAACTGAAATGATATGAGTCGCTCCCTCAAGCCAATGCCTCCACTCCTCGAAAGCCCATTTAATAGCCAGCAATTCCCGGTTACCAACATCGTAGTTGGATTCAGCAGAAGAGAATTTCCTGGACATAAAGGCACAAGGGTGTAATTCAAGGGAATCCGGATCCTTCTGAGATAGGATAGCCCCTACTCCAACCTCTGAGGCATCAACCTCAACAATGAAAGGCAATTCTGGGTTGGGGTGTCTGAGGACAGGGGCTGAGACAAAGGCTTGTTTCAAGGCCTGAAAAGATAGCTCGGCTTCACGTGACCAATTGGTAGGATCCGCTCCCTTTTTAGTCAGTGCCACAATGGGAGCAACTAGGTCAGAGAAAGAGTGAATAAATCTTCTATAGTAGTTCGCAAACCCTAAAAAGCGCTGAATTGCTTTTAAGTTGGTGGGTTGCGCCCAACTAAGGATGGCTTGGAGCTTCTTTGGTTCCATACGGAATCCCCGAGGGGAAATAATGTATCCTAAAAAGGATACCTCCGTGACATGAAATTCACACTTCTCCAGTTTGGCATATAGGTGATTTTCACGTAATTTTTTCAGAACCTGACGCACCTGGGTAACATGTTGTTCTACAGAGTCAGAATAAATCAAAATATCGTCTAAGTAGACTACAACGAATTTTCCAAGAAATTCACGGAGCACATCGTTAATGAGATCCTGGAAAACTGCCGGAGCGTTAGACAGGCCGAATGGCATAACCAGATACTCATAGTGGCCTGACTGAGTACTGAATGCCGTTTTCCACTCATCCCCTGACTTGATTCTGATGAGGTTATATGCTCCTCTCAGGTCAATCTTAGAAAAAATCACAGCCGAACGTAGCTGATCAAAGAGGACAGAGATCAGTGGCAGAGGGTAAGTATTTTTTACTGAGATTTTATTCAAGGCTCTAAAGTCAATGCAGGGTCTGAGTGAACCATCCTTCTTCTCTACGAAGAAGAAGCCTGCACTTAAAGGGGATTTAGATGGCCTGATAAATCCTTTCCCTAGGCTTTCTTTAACATACTCATTCATGGCCACAGTTTCAGGTCCGGACAATGCATATAACCTTCCCTTAGGCAAAGTGGCACCAGGAATTAGCTCAATAGCACAATCATAAGGCCTATGGGGAGGCAGAATATCCGCATTGCCCTTGGAAAAAACATCAACAAAATCCTGGTATTCCACAGGAATGGGTGCGGGAATGGCAGCAGCTATTCTGATGGGAAGCGTAATACATTCCTTATTACAGATGGTACCCCATTGTGAGATCTCCCCCGACTGCCAATCAATGATGGGATTATGAAAGGCCAGCCAAGGGTGACCCAGAACCACTGGAACTGCTGGGCAATGGGTGAGGAAAAACTCAATTTTTTCAGAATGCAGAGCTCCTACCGAGAGTAGAACAGGAGGTGTACAGAGAGAAATAACCCCATTGGACAAGGGACTCCCATCTAAACCATGCATGGTGATACACCTACCCAAGGCTAACTGAGGAATACCTAAGGTCTTGGCCCATGTTAAATCCATAAAGTTCCCTGCAGCTCCACTGTCCACAAAAACAGAGACCGAGGAACAGAGGCTGCCAAAGGAAACTTTAGCTGGGACTAACAGTGAATTATTTGAGGAGATAAGCTGCAGACCAAAGTGAACCCCCTCACAATTCACTTGGTCGAGACGTTTCCCGACTTGTTCGGACAACTACGGGCAAAATGTCCCTTACCTCCACAGTATAAACAAAGACCAGAATTTTGCCTTCTGGTTCTTTCTTCAGGAGACAGTTTGGAGAGACCTATCTGCATAGGCTCCTCTATGTCCACAGGGATGGAAAAAACACAAGGAGTTGACCCGACAGATGCTCCTTTTTCAGCCCTCCGCTCTCTGAGCCGACGATCAATCTTAATAGAGAGCTCCATGAGTTTATCGAGAGTCTCTGGAGCGGGATACTGAAGGAGACTGTCTTTTATAGACTCTGATAAGCCGAGGCGAAACTGACTGCGCAGGGCTGGGTCATTCCATCCACAGTCGTTCGACCAACGGCGAAACTCCGTACAATAAATCTCTGCGGGATTCCTACCCTGTCTGAGAGCACGCAACTGACTCTCGGCGGATGCCTCTCTATCAGGGTCGTCATACAATAGCCCTAAAGACTTTAGAAAGGCGTCTACAGAAAATAAAGCCGGATCGTCTGTCTTTAAACCAAAAGCCCAGGTCTGAGGATCCCCCTGAAGCAGAGAAATAATAATTCCAACCCGCTGAGCCTCCGTACCTGAGGAGACTGGTCTCAAACGAAAATAAAGTTTACAAGACTCTTTAAAATTAAAAAACTGTTTTCTATCCCCAGAAAAACGGTCAGGCAGATGCATTTTTGGTTCAGGAATGACCCTCGGGGAAGTCCGTAACAGATCTTCCTGTGACCTCACCCGAAGGGACAGATCCTGAACCATCTGAGTAAGTTCTTGAATCTGGCTAACTAGAAGCTGGCCAGGATTTGGCCCGACACCGGTGGGATTCATGAGGCCGACAAATCTCCCAACTGAACAAGGGAAAAATGAACTCCTGTTTAATTTTAAATTTTAGTCTGGCCGGTGATAATGTTATGATTCCCGTACTCCAGACCAGAGGAGATCTTATGGCAGAGGTCTGAGTACTGTAAAGATATACTGGTTGTGGGAGCAGGAGAGCCTAGTAACCCCTGGCGCCCTAACTCCGTTGTCTCGCCCGTGTTATCAGAAATCCCCTGCGAGACTATGGTTGCTTGAGCCCATGGCAGCCGCGTTCGAAGGGCGGATTATGTCTGCCCAACCCCGATGCCCCCTCAGGTCTTAATGGGAGACAAAGGGAAATCCGAGACAGGGTGATAACAAGGGGCCCTCTGACTAAGCAACCAGGCCAGGGGTTACAAGCTAACTAACTAAACCAAAAAGTATGTGCGGACTAGCCGCCAGGGAAAAGGACAACCAAAGATCCACTGATCCGTAACTCCTATCCAGCACCGCTGGATACCAGAGTGGATCAGGGGGAGCGGAATCCTCCGCAAAAGCTCCAGAACACAAAGATACAAAATAATAAACAGTAAGCGGTCAAGCCGCAACACACGGCTACGCCGCGACTCACGAACACCACAGGATGTTAAAGGTGCTCGGTCAGACTCCAGGAACAGATGACAACTTCCGAGTACAGGATCACTGAGGACAGGAACAACCGGATTGAGCAGGACTGGAAACTCTCTGTAACCGACACAGGCAAACAGGAAGCTATCACCGGCGTCTGTGAGAAGTCCAAAGGGTGCTTATAACTGTGAGCTCCCCAATCAGGAGCCAGACTGGGTAATCACAAGTAATGCCGTGCAGCTTGCATGCTGCACGGCCAGCACACCATTATACAATTAGAAAAGACCCAGCAACGGGGAACGCGGCCCGAACGTGGCGTCCCCGTTGCTAGGGTCTGAGCGGCTCCGTGCGCCCGGCGTCCAGCGTTGCCAGGGAGCCGGCGGCTGAACGCGCACGGCGTCCCTGGTTGCTAGGCGCCGGGCCGCACCGACGAGCGGACCCCGGCGCCTAACACATGTGTCCACTTTTGTTTTGAAGTCATTTTTTTCAACATAAAAACCAACATAATTGGCCTTTTTGATTGTGTATACGAGTCTTGGTGAACATCCTAATTTGCTTTAGAAAAATGTTTGACAAACAAGTCTAGAAAGTTAAACTAAATATGAAATCCAGCATAATTTTCGAATACACTCAAATGTTGTCCCCTTAAACCCCATACAGAACCAGACATTATGCCCCCGGAAGCCCAGCAGGAATCTGAACAGGAAACATACACCCTCCATCTGCAAGCAATGGACGTTAAGCAACCAAGCACGCCTCAGGAAAGTACCGCGCCACCTCAAATGTCACCACACCCACAATTGAGCCAAACAACCCCCCCACAACAACCTGAACCATCATTTTGGGTAACATGTAAGCAACAACAGGCACAGAATATTGATTGCCTACGCACACACACCCATTACCTAGCCTGTCTGCCCCATCATCTCCCGAGACTGTGTAGAAACACAAGCAGGCTCAATGTCCAGCTATGCAGAGTCGCAAACAGTATGGAGCAGATGAGAGCAGATAACAGCCAACTTATTGTTACCTTTCAGCGCATAATGGATGAGCAACACCGCCATCAACAGGCCCTCATTCAGTTAATTCAAAGTAATCAAATTATATCAGAAACCATGTCTCGCATCATAGACAACAACACAACAGCCACAACACAACTTACCGCAACCCTGGCTAACCTCAGTCAAAATATTAATTTGTTGGCACAACACCAACAAGGTTCCAGCTCAGGGACCAACACACCTACACAGACCCCAATTTCATCACCAGTTCGAAGATCAAGCCGAACCCGCTCCACTGCCCAAACCAAACCCACGTCAGCCACCAAAGAACAGCCTAAGAAATAGGCCACCCTGCAGCTGGATACACATTGTTGACAATACTAGGTCTACACAATAGCAGTTATTTGTAATGAAAACACATGTTGTACAGTAATAAATGTGAAAACTGATTGATTTGCAATGTGTTAATGTGCAAAAAACTGTCAGTGTAAGAGGAAAATTCTTAGAGTTAACACTCACATGTGTTGGGAATATTCTAGCATCATTACTAACATGAACGTTTACCACATCACAGCCATAATTATGTGTAAACAATTTTGTAAGGTTGGTGTTAGTCAATGTATGTTTGGCTAATTGGCACACATTACTCAATGTCCATTATGTTGTGATAAGGAGGTAACATATTTCAAACACAGCTTTAGAAGAAAGTCGACACACAACAAACACAAACAATAGGTTAAACAATAATGGTTGTTAGCGCATACTAAATTATTATGTAGTATTGTGGCAAACATTACCTTTGAATGTGAAAAAGAAACTTTTAACATTATAAACACATAATTAATAAACTAAAACGCTATACAAATAGCTAAGTAACTGATACCCAACAGTTAGACATAAACACATATCAAGCAAATAAACAACACTCAGCTGACTAGCTCAAGAGGGAGCAAGAGCAACATTACTACAGAAAATACATTGGTGTGCCTTAATTGTTCATATACAAAGCACACAGGCAAATTTAATTACCGCTAAAATGTGCCAAAATCAGGTCTTGCCTTACCTGCCTCCCTATATCTGTACTCACAGTGTCGCCAGATGTTTCTAACTCCTCTGCTTGCTGACTGTTTTCTTCATCATCATCATCATGTGGCAGATGTTGCTGCAAACACATGTTATGAAGAAAACAGCAGCAGAACACAATCCTAGTCACCTTTAAGGGACTATACAACAAAAGCCCGGCAGAGTTATCCAGACACCGAAACCTTGATTTCAGTACACCAAAACATCGTTCTATCACATTCCGCGTAGACTTATGTGCATGATTGTAATTGTGTTCAGCAGGGGAATCAGGGGCGGACAATGGAGTCAGAAGCCAAGAGTAGCAGCCATAACCCCCATCTCCTGAAAATCAGAGATTAGCAGCATTGTAAAATATTGATGCACAAACACAGTGCTAACATAATGTGCAGGTTGAGGTAAGCACAAAATTAATCACAAATACTTGGTACATACCCAGCATCCAGCCATCCGCCATTTCTCCAGCCTCAAATTTATCAAAGAGGGATGACTGATTGAGGATGAAGGAGTCATGGCAGCCGCCAGGGTAACCCGCAACAACACTCATAATTTTGAGATTTGCATCACAAACCACCTGGACATTAGTTGATTGCCCAAAATGTCTATTTATATAAATATATTGCCTGCCCCTAGGTGGTCTCAGCTCAATGTGTGTGCAATCTATGGCACCCAGCACATTTGGCATGCCAGCAAGCTCATAGAAAGCTACCTTCACTGCATGCCACTGAGACTCCTGGGTAGGGAAGAAGATAGAGGCATCTATGTGGGGTTCAAATGCATCCAAAACCTGAGTGTACAGTCAAAAATATAAGGTGAGTGTCTTAAGCACTTTGTTCAAATATACTGTTATAAATTCACATTACACAATACAGAAATGGGGCATAGAGGAGTATGTATGGTTTGCCTCACCTGATTTAAATATTTTGAAAAGGTGGCCTGTGAGATTCCTATTACATCGCCTGTCCCAGCCTGAAAGCTGCCAGTAGCCATAAAGTGCAACACAGCCAGGAGTTTGTGCAGGCCTGAGACAGAGCGAGAGCGTGCTGTCTCAGGGTCTAGGTCCAGTTTGACTAGGTCATACAGATGGAAAATGTTGGTCCTATTTAGCCTGAACATCTGTATGACCTGGTCATCGGCCAATGCGTTTAAGTTCAAACGCCCCCTAAAAAAACGAGGCCTGCGCAGCCTCCGCGGCACCTGTACATCCTGCTGACCATGTTCAGTTTCCTGGTCCTGGTTTCTTGTAGCCTCATGGAGCAGTCTCAGGAATCCCACAGCAAAACCAATTTCACTGCTACACACGGCAGCAGCCATTTCAGAGTGATTGATTTGCCAAATGTGCTGGCCCACCTTTTAAAGGGCCAAAAATGCAGGTGTGATTAATGATGAAGTCGGAACACATGTAAACACGCTTCTCAAAAGCAGGTCTACTTTTTTCCCGTGTTTTTTTACGAATTGTATTTTTTTACGCCCGCAAATGCTCTTTCACGGTAGAGATTTCAAATACGAATGCATAGTAAATGACCGAGTTCTATACCTAAACAGCCGCGTTTGACCGATGGTGTATTCATTAGTATTTTTACAACACAGCCGTAAAAAAATACGAACGCCCTCATCACTGCCGAGATTTGAGTTTAGTAAATTCCCGAGATGACACTTTGAACAAAAAACACCAAATCGGTCAAAATCGGGAGCTTAGTAAATATACCCCCATGTCAGAGAGAGGTCAGACTGTCTGACATTATTTACACAAATGTGTTTTGGACTACTGACTTGGGACGTTTACTAACTCCACATGTATCTGCAAATGTTGTCCCCACTGTCTCTAACCTTGCTGAACCATATGATGCACCTCCGGTAGTATATAACAATGCTGAACATTGCAATGTTGTGATTCTGTGTGAAGCTCCTGAGATGAACTCTCCAGGGGGAGGGGGCTGAACGGGCAACCTGAGTTTTTTAATAGGAGTACCACAGGCTGCAAAGCGTCCATTATCAAAGAAGCGAGTCAGGAGAACATTCTGGCTCTGTAATGTTCCGATATCTGAAGAGGCTGCACTTCATGCCATCATCCCATGCTCCATGTGCTAGGATCAGTGGGTTAATCTCCCTATTCTTTATTTTCTTGAAATTGTCTTTTCTGCTGTGACTTTGACTTTTTATCATTATATTCTTGTAACTTTCCTTTTTTTTCTGTAACATAAGCTTTGAAGTGTTTTACTTGAATTAAATAATCTAATTTCAGATCTGGTTTCTGTTGTGTATCCAACCCAACTCTCGGAAAGAGGCATTACCAAAATATTAATAATTCTAGGTGCAGGCAAAAGCCATAAGTTTGCTTTGGGTCATACCCTAAACCAGAGGTTCTCAAACTCGGTCCTCGGGAACCCACACAGTGCATGTTTTGCAGGTAACCCAGCAGGTGCACAGGTGTATTAATTACTCACTGACACATTTTAAAAGGTCCACAGGTGGAGCTAATTATTTCACTTGCGATTCTGTGAGGAGACCTGCAAAACATGCACTGTGTGGGCCCCCGAGGACCGAGTTTGAGAACCTCTGCCCTAAACGTTTGTACAGTACTTTGGCTGGTGGCAGTGACTGTGTGAAATTGATGCACTCGCTCAGGTATCCAGTAAAGGTGTCACGTGGCAGGGATTCGCAGATTGGCGTATCTGGGGAATCACCGTGCCTAGGATCGTGACGGCCTCTGTCTACAAAAAACAAAGTAAAGACCTGATTTCCAGAATCCAGATTTCTGTGTACAAAGCAAGTGATCTTACGGTAACCATGCTCTGCTCTACATAGGGGTACCCTGCATTGGCTTTTCTATAATGGGTGCAATGGGTGCATTGCGCACAGGCCCCTGGGTCCAAGGGGCCCCAAACAGCACACACTGCACCAATTTTTAAATACCATTCCGGAGTCCTGCATTGGGTGCTGCAGTCGCATCAAAAATCACACCCAAAATGCCCGCCATGCATGTGCAGTATCAAAATTAGTCTCCAGAACATGGCAGGTGACAGGTTTTCGTAGACCTGCACATGCGCAGTTGACTCCAGCATAATGCTGGAGCCAACTGCAACCATAGAGAGGAGGGGGCCAACCCAAGTCTGCACACTGGCCCCCTCCTACTTTAAAACGCCCCTGGGACCCTGGCATGTTGTGGTGTTTAATGGAGGTGTGCTTTCATTACAATTGTAACTGTAAAGTCCGTATTCACGGGCAGATCCGGGGAGAGATGTGTGCTGAGCGAACCTCTCAGCATACATCTCTCCCCCCGCTCAGTGCAGCGCAATGTGTGCTGAGCATGGGGGGGATGCGCTCATTTCACCCAGTGGGTGAAAATATGTTAACTAAATAAAAATAGCAAACTGTGAAATCACACTTGGTAAAAGTTATTGATAAAGTCCTTCTCAGCCTGTGAATCTGGTATGTTACACGCAAAGTGTCAGAATCCGGGTAACATGCTAAGTTGCTATTAGAGATGAGCGGGTTCAGTTTTTAGAGAACCAAACCCTACCGAACTTTGCCTTCCGAGTCCGGATCCGAGCCAGGCTCGGATTTTCCCTCTTGACTCGGAAACCCGAATGCAGCAAAATGTCATCATCCCGCTGTCGGATTCTCGCGGGATGTGGATTCCGCCATTTTCACTCCAGTCTCGGAGAGTGTATAGAGAGGACATGTCCTTAGTGTCTGTGTGTAGGGGTGGGAAAGTGGGGTGGCAAGTGTTGTTCTGCTCAGTCCAGTCCAGTGTAGTCACTCAGTGTATTGTGCTGCATCAGTCCAGGCAGTCACAGTGTTGGTGTTCTCTGCCGCCATATATCCAGTGTAGCTGTAAAGTATTGCTGGGTTGTGCAGACCAGTCCAGTGTAGTCAGTGTATTGTGCTGTATCAGTCCAGGCAGCTATATCCAGTGTAGCTGTAAAGTGGTGCTGTGTTGTGCAGACCAGTCCAGTGTAGTCAGTGTATTGTGCTGTATCAGTCCAGCCATTCACAGTGTTGGTGTTCTCTGCTGCCATATATCCAGTGTAGCGGTATAAAGTGGTGCTGTCTTGTGCAGACCAGTGGTAGTGTCCTGTGTCATCAGTAATTCCAGTGACGATATACACTGCTGCTATATGTCCACTGCTGCAGTATAACAATTATAACAACCTGATGGGCTGCATCAGACCAGTGGTAGTGTCCTGTGTCATCAGTAATTCCAGTGACAATATACGCTGCTGCTATATGTCCACTGCTGCAGTATAACAATTATAACAACCTGTTGGGCTGCATCAGACCAGTGGTAGTGTCCTGTGTCATCAGTAATTCCAGTAATTCCTGTGATGCATATTGTCTCCCAAAAAATTATGGAGAACAAAAAATTTGAGGAGAAAATAGGGAAAGATCAAGAAGAACCAATTCCTCCTAGTGCTGAAGCTGCTGCCACTAGCCATGACATAGATGATCAAATGCCATCAATGTCGTCTGCCAAGGCCGATGCCCAATGTGATTGTAGAGGGCGTATAAAATCCAAAGAGCCAAAGTTCAGTAAAAAGAACCAAAAAAAGAAATGTAAATCATATGAGGAGAAACGTAAACTTGCCAATATGCCATTTACAACACGGAGTGGCAAGGAACGGCTGAGGCCCTGGCCTATGTTCAGCTTCACATGACGATGGAAGCCCTCATCCTACTGCTAGAAAAATTAAAAGAGTTAAGCTGAAAAGAGCACAGAAAAGAACTGTGCGCTCTCAGATGGTATCACAAATCCCCAAGGAGAGTCCAAGTGTGTCGGCGGTTGCGATGCCTGACCTTCCCAACACTGGATGGGAAGAGGTGGCTCCTTCCACCATTTGCACGCAAGTGCTGGAAGGAGCACCCACAGTCCAGTTCCTGATATTCAAATTGAAGATGTCACTGTTGAAGTACACCAGGATAAGGATATGGGTGTTGCTGGCACTGAGGAGGAAGTTGATGATGAGGATTCTGATGGTGATGTGGTTTGTTTAAGTCAGACATCGGGGAAGACACCTGTTGTCCTTGAGACGAAGAAGCCCTTTGTGATGCCTGGGCAAACTACCAAAAAAGCTACCTCTTCGGTGTGGAATTATTTCTCCTCAAATCCGGACAACAGGTGTCAAGCCATCTGTTGCCTCTGTCAATCTGTAAATAGGGGTAAGGATGTTAACCACCTAGGAACATCCTACCTTATACGTCACCTGCTGCGCATTCATCAGAAGTCACTGTAAAGTTCAGTAACTTTGGGTAAGAGCGTAAGCAGTCCACTGACACCTAAATCCCTCTTCCTCCTGTACCCAAGGTCCTGCAAGCCACACCACCACCTCCCTCATCGTCAACTTCCTCCTCAGTCAGGAACGTCCGTAGTCCTGCAGGCCATGTCACTGTCAAGACTGAGGAGTCCTCTCCTAACCGGGATTCCTCCGTAGAATCCTTGAGTATTACACCTGCTGTTGCTGCCGCTGCTGTTGTTGCTGCTGGGAGTCGATTGTCATCCCAAAGGGGAAGTCGGAAGACCACTTGTACTACTTCCAGTAGCAATTGACTGTCCAACAGTCCTTTGTGAGGAAGATGAAATATGACAGCAGTCATACTTTTGCAAAGCGGATAACTGAGGCCTTGACAGCTATGTTGGTGTTAGAGGTGCGTCCGGTATCCACCATTAGTTCAGAGTCACTTAAAGATTTGTTTGAGGTACTGTGTCCCCGGTATCAAATCCCATCTAGGTTCCACTTCTCTAGGCAGGCGATACCAAGAATGTACACAGACGTCAGAAAAAGAGTCACCAGTGTCCTAAATAATGCGGTTGTATCCAGTGTCCACTTAACCACGGACATGTGGACAAGTGGAACAGGGCAGACTAAGGACTATATGACTGTAACAGCCCACTGGGTAGATGTATGGCCTCCCGCAGCGGTACCAGTAGCAGCATCTTGCAAACGACAACTCGTTTCTAGGCAGGCTACGCTTTGTATCACCGCTTTCCATAAGAAACACAAAGCTGACAACCTCTTACGGAAACTGAGGAACATCATCGCAGAATGGCTTACCCCAATTGGACTCTCCTGGGGATTTGTGATATCTGACAACACCACCAATATTGTGCGTGCATTACATCTGGGCAAATTCCAGCATGTCCCATGTTATGCACATACAATTAATTTGTTGATGCAGAATTTTTTTTAAAATGAGAGGGGTGTGCAGGAGATGCTGTCGGTGGCCCGAAAAATTGCTGGCCACTTTCGTCATTCTGCCGTTGCGTGCTGAAGACTGGAGCGCCAGCAAACACTCCTGAACCTGCCCCGCCATCAACTGAAGCAAGAGGTGGTAACGAGGTGGAATTCAACACTCTATATGCTTTAGAGGATGGAGGAGCAGCAAAAGGCCATTCAAGCCTATACATCCACCTACGATATAGGCAAAGGAGGGGTAATGCACCTGACTCAAACGCAGTGGAGAATGATTTCCGTCTTGTGCAAGGTTCTCCAACCCTTCGATCTTGCCACACGTGAAGTCAGTTCAGACACTGCCAGCTTGAGTTAGGTCATTCCCCTCAACAGGCTTTTGCAGAAGCAGCTGAATAAATTGAAGGCGGAGCTAAGACGGAGTGATTCCACAAAGTATGTGGGACTTGCGGATGGAGCCCTTCATTCGCTTTGCCAGGATTCAATCTGTTGAAATCAGAGCACTACATTTTGTGCACCGTGCTCGATCCTAGATTTAAAGCCTACGTTGTATCTCTCTTTCCAACAGACACAAGTGTGCAGAAGTGCATTTGACCTGCTGGTTAGTAAATTGTCAACTCAAGCGGAACGTGACCCGTCAACAGCTCCTCCTTCAATTTCTCCTGCCACTGGGGCTGCAAGGAAAAGGATAACATTTCCTAGCCCACCCACTGGCGTTGATGCAGGGCAATCAGGAGCGAAAGCTGACATCTGGTCCAGACTGAAGGACCTGCCAATGATTACTGACATGTCTACTGTCACTGCATATGATTGTGTCACCATTGAAAGAATGGTGGAGGATTATATGAGTGACAGCATCCAAGTAGGCATGTCAGACCGTCCGTATGTATACTGGCAGTAAAAAGAGGCAATTTGGAGGCCCTTGCACAAACTGGCTTTATTTTACCTAAGTTGCCCCCCCTCCAGTGTGTACTCCGAAAGAGTGTTTAGTACAGCCGGTAACCTTGTCAGTGATCGGCGTAGGAGATTACATCCACAAAATGTGGAGAAGATGATGTTCATCAAAATTAATTATAAAGTCATCCGGGAAGACCTTTACCAGCAATTGCCTCCAGAAAGTACACAGGGACCTGTGATGGTGGATTCCAGTGGGGACAAATTAATACTCTGTGAGGAGGATGTACAAGGTGAAAGGGGTGAGGAATCGGAGGATGATGATGAGGTGGACATCTTGCCTCTGTAGAGCCAGTTTGTGCAAGGAGAGATTGATTGCTTCTTTTTTTGGTGGGGGCCCAAACCAACCAGTCATTTCAGCCACAGTCATGTGGCAAACCCTGTCGCTGAAATGATTGGTTTGTTAAAGTGTACATGTCCTGTTTAAACAACATAAGGTTGGGTGGGAGGGCCCAAGGACAATTCCATCATGCACCTCTTTTTCTTCTTTGCATCATGTGCTGTTTGGGGACTAGTTTTTAAAACTGCCATCCTGTCTGACACTGCAGTGCTACTCCTAGATGGGCCAGGTATTTGTGCTGCACACTTGTGTCGCTTAGCATAGTCATCCAGCAACCTGTAACACATAAGATACATAAGATACTGTATACATACAAGTTTCAGTTACCTTTTATTTGAAACACCCTTCAGTATTTATATTTTTAAGTCAGTGAATGCATTGCATTGTTGTATGGGGGTGGCACTTGATATGCCGTCTGTCTGGATCCCGGCGCTCAGCATACCAGCGCCGGAATACAGACAGCTGGCATATCGACAACTATTTTCCCTCTTGGGGTGTCCATGACACCCTGGAGGGAGAATAAATAGCATGGCATGTGTAGCGTGCCACCTTGCCTGCAAGGGGCTCTTTTGCACTCACCCCACTGCTGGTATGCCGGCGGTAGGGATTCCAGCGGCAGTCTGCTGGGCGTCGGGATCCCGAGTGCCGGAATACCATAGTAGACCCATTGTATTTTGTATTACTGCACATTAGAGACTTGTTAGGGCTACAGCAAATTGGTGCCAATTATCTGTATTAACCAGGGCCTTGATTAAGTCATGGTTGATGGAATGTACTGTAGATTGTGGCATGTCATGGTGCATGTGCAAGTCTGGATGCTGAATAAAAACTTGGACCTAGGAAAGATGGGTTGCAGATCAAGGTGGCTGCCATAGATGGTACCATCGTCATTCTGCCATTGATGGCAAGCAACCATTGCTTGGAAAATTTTTATGATTCAAACCATCCAGTGCTGAAGCAGAATGATATTGCACCTTGTACTGGCACCACCTCTGAACATTTGAAATCATGAGAATCTAAAGGACACTGAGAAGCTCTGCAGCAGCGCAAAATGCTGAAGAGTGCAAGCCAAATTCATGTGCCATGGGGCAATGACAGTACCAACCCCTGCCCCTACTCCCTGGGCATTTTGCACCGCTCACACGCCCCTAGTTACAGCCCTGGAACCAACAGTGTATCGCTGGCCACTCATGCGCACAGTAGTGCATTGTGGCAAAATGTCCGAGGCACAACAATCCAATAAATATATCAGTATAGATTGTAGGCTAAACTGATCCTATTAGCCAAGGTAAGTTTTTAAGTAATACAATAACAACAAAACATTGAATCCTTCATGTTTCTTTTCTCTATGGGTGTAACAAGCAGCTTGTTCTTTGGAAAATGGCCTACCCTTTCTGGCTAAATAAACTACACAATCAATGCCAGTGGAATAGAAGGTGTTAATAAGCTCGGTGATTCATGAACAGCGTCTGTGTGTCTTTTCCTGGTATTGCATCCATTGATTGTAGCCTCTTCTCTTGTATACATACGTTTGTTCGCCAGCGCCACCCGGTTCCGGTCCTCAGTCAATCTGAAAAGATGACCTTCAGAAAATGTGTTTGACCGGCCAGGCAGTGTGGCTTTTATACATTAGTCCAAAACATGAAACAATGGAATCTGTAATCTCTTCACCCATAGGTCAAAGGGCTGGTCATTTACAGTACAGTACATGAGGGGTCATAGGTCGGTTTGAATAGGTGGGCGATGCTTGGTCCAGTTGCACTTGCAGATGTTTTCCACTGGGTTCCCGCCAAATATGAAGAGTACAGTAAATACAGTGTAATATTAATATTCTGTTCCTGCGCATATCTATGCGCAGGAGCGTGCTACCTTCTGCAAACTGCTACCGGAATATTGCTCTTAAAATACTGTACAGCTGGATACCAAACACCACCTCCTAACCTAATTCTGTCCCCTCATATGCTGTAAAGTCGAATCCCTCTGTTGTTGTACCTTTTAAACAAATGAAACTCGCTGGTGTGGTGTATGTAGACTATGTGTAAGTTATGTGCTATGTGAATTAAATATGAGATATGTCTTTGTGGCTTTTCCATGCGAATGCATATGCTACCATAATTACTCATACCACGCGCTAATATGCATGACCGCGCAAGCGATTATACGTAACCTGCGAGCATGCGCGGCAGAACAAGCACCCGCATGGAGGCCATCCGTGTGGTGTTTGTACGTGATGCGTGTGACTATAATATTTTCGACTTCGGCAGTCCACCCTTTGGCAGTCAACAATAACTGCCACACCTTACTAATAAAACTGAAAATATTACATGTACATTATATACAAAAGTTCAAATATATATATATATCCGGGGAAGATTTGTAGGGGGGAAATGTATAGCCTAGTGGGATAGGAAAAAGCATGTATGTATGAATTAATGTCTGAGGGGCTTGTATCATCGTGCCGTATATGCTCTAAGTAAGCTTCGAGGTATTGCGAAGTATACATTTACTCCTTCTCATCCCATATTAAGGGTCTGTAAATGAGCAAACAAACACTAACGAGCTCTTTCTAGGCAAGGCCATTAGCCCTCACCTTTCTGGCTTCTTATACCGACAAATGGGGAGCACATTTATCTGATGATACATGGAGGGGAATGTATGTGTGTGCTGCTATATGTAGATATCATTTATCGACTATGCATGCCATTAACTGAGGATTGCAGAGATGAAGGTAAGACACATAAAAATATACATTCACATAAATTTGGGTATGGTGACGTCTTTTCCGGTTGGATGTTTCTGGGTAGAGGGGGAAACAGAAAGAAATGGTGAAAGAAACAGGCCATGAAATTCATTTGCAATCCTTATCATAACACTGTTTCTACAGATGGGTCATAAATCAAATCTGCTGCTGTAACAACACCCTCGCACCTTAGACTCACCAAATTTGTGCTGTTCTTGTTCCGCTTCAGAATTCGAACCCACCTGAATATCAGACCAATAATTATGACGATACAAAGGAGAAACTTTCCCACACTTGCAATTACATTTTGCGCCCATTCTCCTAATCCAGAAAACCATTTGAGTGGGTTCAACCATGAGGCCCTGCTGGTCAATTCATTACCCACAGCCGTCAAGGTTAGGCTGTGTTTCCTTCTGAACTCCCACTTTAACTGCAAGATCTCGTCCATCTTTTGATCGATGATCTCCGTGGGGTCGTCAGTGCTATTCATAATATACTTACAGCACTTCACACCATATTGAGTTGCCAGAGTAACACAGTACCCACCTGTCACAACCGTAACATAATTAAGGACCATCCTGTGCTGGACCAGCTCCTTCTTGTAGGCTTGTAACTCCCTGCCCATATACCTGAAGGTGTCATCATACATCTCAGTGATATTATCTATCAAGTTCGCTAGCGCATGGATATACCTATAATTTATAGTTCCTCTGGCAGTACGGGTGATGTCTAATGCGAGAAGAAATTGAATCCCGGTGGATTAATGGATCAAATCAGAGGCTGCCCTATCTATGAGGTGTCTCTTGATGATGTGTTCATAGTGGGTATGAGTATAAGGAGTCTGAGCATTGCGGTGAATGTCTTTCATTTTGTCATGTGCTATGGTCATGACCTCTAGTAGTACTCTCCCAATATAACACAACCCTTTAGAGCTCGGAGTAAGCCACTTGTACGCTTTTCTTCCACATATGAAGTAGGCATCGTCTGGGAGAACATAAGGGACAAAATGCAACAAAACCATATCACATATCTTCCTAATAAAGAAACCGGTCCCTAGTTCTCACATTTGCTCAGTACAAGTATCGGGCTGGATGATGTGGGCACAATACCCCTGCGATACCTTTCCAGCCCACATGGTTTTAATCCCATGTGTATACCTATACCGAAAATACTTCCCACTGGTGGCTATCTTGCGTACAAATTTGGAGTCGATAGGTATATTATCAGCCCTATGTGAAAAGGTCATTGTCTGGTTATTCCATGTCACTTCCCAATTTCCTGGTTTCCAGAAATAAGACACATTAAAACATAACAGTGACCTATCTACGCTGTACTGGTGGAGCTTCAAGCTAGGGGGTCTAGATATATTGAATTTCTTGTCCACCAGTCTCCCACCCCGTAATTCGAGTACCTCATCTATTGTTAAAGGATATGGCACTAATCCCGACTTACTCTGTCCTTGAGGTACTTGTGAGCACACCCAGCATTCCATTTGGTTTAAGACCATACCCACTAATGAGTAGTAATCACTCAAAGGATGTCAATGTCGATATTACTGTTTGACTGACATCTCTGGATGCACCCATCTTCGACTATATTCTCGCAATGCTTACATATACAATATTCATCAGACAGTAACCATTCACATTGTCTCCGAGCTCCGTAACTACCAGACCTCTTACTGATACCAGCCTTTACTCGAGTGATAAGTTGCTCCTGTGGTCCTATGAATCCGTACTCTCCATCAGAACCCATTCCAGATCCTTGCTCGATGTCTCTGGGACTCTCACAAAAACAGATTGTCCTGATCAAAAACAGAGTCACAAGAAAAAGCTGAAACACAGTCTCTTGGTGTGGATCCATTTCATTACGGAACAAAAATAGGAAGAGAGGAAGATAAAGAAAAATGCAGTGGGGGGTGTGTGTGTGTGTGAATTAAAAAAAAAAATGGTACGACAACCGTTCTTGATTTTGTTGTTCTCCTTGCACAGGTGCCGTTCAACAGCCCTGCCTTTCAGCTTTCCCGGAACAGACTCTCTAGTGATTCGAGCTTCTCTTCACCTTTCTCTTTGTTACGAGATTTCTCCGGGTCAGCGACCTTCTTGCAGTGGGACGAGTGGACCCGAGTCTCTCTCTCTGCGACCTTTAGTGCTGGTCAACAAAACTTGATACGGTCCTTCCCACCTGTCTATGAGGCAACCTGAGCGTAGAAAATTTTGAATCATCATATAATCCCCAGGTTCAATGTCATGACAATTACTGTTCGGTGGGTCAGGAATCACTAGCTTTAGATTCCTTTGCTGGTTTCTCAGTTGCTGTCTCATCCTAACCAAATATTGCACAGTTATTTCGTTATTGCACTTCAAATCATCCTGGGGGTCTATCATTACATGAGGTTGTCGCCCAAAAAGAACTTCGAATGGTGATAAGTTAAGTGGTGACCTGGGAGTGGTTCTGATGCTGTACAACACTAGTGGCAAAGCTTCTGGCCACAACAACCCAGTTTCAGCCATCACTTTGCTCAGCATGTTCTTAATAGTGCTGTTCATTCTCTCCACCTTTGCACTTACCTGTGGCCAGTATGGAGTATGCAGCTTGCTATTAATACCCATCAGTTTGCACATGACCTGAAAGACTTCACCTGTAAAATGTGTACCCCTATCACTTTCAATCATTCTAGGGATACCATATCTGCACACAAATTCCTGCACGATTTTCTTTGTAGTGAACACAGCAGTATTTGTGGCAGCGGGGAATGCTTCTACCCAGTTTAAAAAGACATTGGTACAAACTAACACGTATTTCAAATTCCTACAGGGTGGTAACTGTATGAAGTCGATTTGTATCACCTGAAAAGGTCCGTCTGTAGGATGGATGTGGGATGGCTCCGTTGGTATTGCCTTACCAATATTCTTCCTCAAGCAAGAAAGACATGTCATTGCTTTCTTACATGCATGAGAAGAGAACACTGGTACACTCCAGTAGGCTCTTACCAGTTTGCACAAACCTTCTTTACCCAGATGAGTCAGACCGTGTGCCGCCTCAGCTAGGCTTGGGAGATATGCGCTGGGAGCCACTGGCTTACCGTGTCCATCTGTCCAAAGTCCTGAGGACTCCTGACCATATCTCTTCACCTTCCAGACCACCTTCTCCTGTAGGAAACACAAATTTTGCATTTCAATCAACTGTTGCATGTTAACCGTGTTAAATGTCATCAGTGGTGTGATGTTAGTTTGTATGGTGGTGCTTGCTGCTAATTTTTGCAGCTTCGTCTGCCCTGATGTTACCAAGTGAAATTGGGTGTTGGTTGTGAGTATGTGCTTTACACTTGATAACAGCCACTCTGTCCGGTTCATGTATTGCTGTCAGAAGCCTCTTGATGTATGCCGCATGTGCTACAGGTGTGCCAGCTGCCGTCATGAAATTTCTGAGGCGCCACAGGGCCCCAAAATCATGCAACACTCCAAAGACATACCTAGAGTCCATGTATATATTAGCTGACTTACCCTTTGCCAACTCACATGCTCTGGTCAGTGCTACCAGCTCAGCGACTTGTGCTGAGTGAGGTGGACCAAGGGATTCAGCTTCTATGATACCTTCGTCATCTACAATTGCATATCCGGTGCACAGGTCTCCCAATTCCATCTGTCTGTGGCAACTACCGTCAGTGTAGAAGGTAAAGTCTACTCCTTCCAGTGGGTTGTTACTGATGTCAGGTCTCGCAGTGAAAGTTTGGTTCAGGTATTCCATACAATCATGCATATCAGTATCTGCACTAAATCCTCCTTTACCATTGTTCTCATCCTCCACCCTTTGTGCATGACCAGGCACACTCGGCAAATAAGTTGCAGGATTTAGTGTGCTGCACCTCTTTATGGTGATGTTTACAGGGTGATAGTTCCCACCTTGTAAATCAAGCGGATGAGACATGTCTGGTTTGGGTGGAGTTTAGCAAGGCTGATACTGCATGTGGTGTATGTATGGTCAAGTCATGTACTAACACTACGTCCTAGCTTTTACTTACCAGGAGAGCTATGGCTGCAACACTTCACAAGCAAGTGGGGAGAGACCATGCTACAGTGTCCAACTGTGCACGGTAGTAGGCTACCAGTCTGCTGGCATCACCATGTTTCTGTGTTAAGACTCCTGCCGCGCACCCAGCGCTTTCAGTACGGTACAATTCAAAGGGCTTCTCATAATCTGGCATACCTAATGCTGGTGCCTGTGACAGGCACTTTTTTAGTCTCTCAAATGCCAGTTCAGACTCATCTGTATGGAGACCCGTTCTGGTTTATTCAAGGAGACCATTTCTTGCAAAGGTAGTGCCAGTATAGAGAACCCTGGAATCCAGTTTCGACAGTACCCACACATTCTGAGGAGAGTGCGGATCTATTGCTGAGTTTGCGGCAGAGTCATGTCGCGGATGGCCTGTATTCAGTCAGTGATCAGGTGCCTAAGTCCCTGCATCAAGCAATGCCCCAAATATTTAACCTTAGTCTTACACAACTGCAACTAATCCTTTGAAACCTTGTGTCCTGTCTGGGAGAGATGAAACAGAAGCTGTTTAGTGTCTGCCAAGGATGACTCGAATGAGTCAGAGCACAACAACAAGTCATTAACATATTGTATTAGCACCGACCCACTCTCAGGTTGAAAAGATTGCAAACAGTCATGTAAGATCCATTCTGGTTTGTTCGAAGAGACCATTTCTTGCAAAGGTAAAGCCAGTATAGAGAACCCTGGAATCCAGTTTTGACAGTACCCACACATTCCAAGGAAAGTGCGGATCTGTTGCTGCGTTTGTGGCAGAGTCATGTCGCGAATCGCCTGTAATCTATCAGCATTGAGGTGCCAGTCCTTGAGTCAAGCAATGTCCCAAATATTTGACCCTGGTCCGGCACAACTGCAACTTATCCTTTGAAACCTTGTGTCCCGTTTGGGAAAGATGAAATAGAAGCTGTTTCGTGTCTTTCAAGGACGATTCGAGTGAGTCAGAACACAACAATAAGTCATCGACATACTGTATTAGTACTGATCCACTCTCAGGTTGAATGGATTGTAAACAGTCATGCAAATCCTGGGAGAAAATACTTGGGCTGTCAATGAAACCTTGGGGGAGACGAGTCCAGGTGTACTGTACTCCCCTGTAGGTGAAAGCAAAGAGGTATTGGCTGTCATGGTGGAGAGGGACAGAAAAGAATGCAGAATATAGATCAATAACGGCAAAGAACTTGGAGGTTGAGGGAATCTGCATGAGGATGACAGCTGGATTGGGCACTACGGGGAATTGGCTCTCAACTATCTTGTTTATCCCCCTTAGATCCTGCACTAGCCTGTAACGCCTCTGGCTTCAGAGGATACTGGGGGATTTTTGGAGCTATCCTGCCATCTTTTACTTGTACTGCTACTGGGGCTACATTTGCCATCAATCCAGTGTCCTGTCGATCTTTGGTCCAAAGGGAACCCGGTATTTGCAAGATCATTTCCTCTACCTTCGATGGACATGTGTCTATAATGGTGGAGTGTAACATTAGCCTTTGAGGGGTGTCTAATATATCTTGCATGGTTCTCAGGGATATCTAAGAACATACCCTCAGGGGTACAGTATATGACACACCGCATTTTACACAACAGGTCTCTGCCAAGTAGATTAGTCAGGGCTGATGCAGCCAACAGGAAAGAATGTTTGGTTTGCAATGGCCCTATCGTAATCTCTGCAGGTCTACTCAAAGGGTATTGTTGCACCTTTCCCGTTACTCCCATTGCCAAAATCTTTTTACCCGTGGTTTTTACACCTTTGGTGTAGTTTAACACTGATCTGGCCGCCCCTGTATCTGCAAGAAAAGGTAGTGGCACACCAGCTACATCAACCATGACCTCAGGTTCACTACCAAGGCTAGCAATCAATTTCACTGGCTGCAGACTACAGGTGCGACCTAACATCTATTGTGTAGTGGGACCCTCCCGCAGGGCATTGGCAGCTGCAATATGTGAGGGGGATAACTGTGAGTTTTCGGGGGCCTGCCAGTCCCTCCTGGCTGGGTACCTCCTTGTTTCCTCTCTATGCGGCTCGTAATCCCTTCTATGTAATCCCTGGTCCCAACTATGTGTCTTGTAGCGTGGTTCGTATTCAGGTCTAGGGGGTCTATATGCATTATGTGTCCCTAGCATAATACCTTCCCTCTTACAAAGATAACATGTTGTTAACCATGTCTTACCATCAGGGGTCTGGGGTTTGGGCTGATGGGACTTTCCTGTAAGAGCCTGTATATTTACCATCATCAGCTTATCCCCTTGTGACTCCCTGTGTTTACTGATGTTATGATCATGCTCGATGGCGGACTCTCTTAGCGCAGCTACCAAGATACCTCTCCAATTTGGCAGAGAGGTTTGCACCCTCGTCCTCAGTGCCTCCTTTAATCCATCCATTAGCACAGAGACAGCTACCTCCCTGTGGATGGAATTCTCCTTAATATCCTCTATCCCAGTGTATCTATCCATTTCCTGCATTGCTCTATGGAAATACTCGGATGCTATTTCACTGTCCTTCTGTCTTATGTAAAAAATTTTGTTCCACTTAACAACAGTAGGGAAATACACTCCTAATTGCAGGCTGATTTGCTTTACATTCTCCTGGTTGTACTCATCAGTTATGAATTTTGAGATGTCAATGTTTGAGGGTAAACTCGCTCGTAGCACTGTCCACCAATCTTTATTTGTGGGCTCATGGGCATTGCCCAATTCCTTAATGAATTTCTGGCATCCGACTAAATCTTTTCTGGGATCGGGGAATTCTGACATAATTGATCTCAGTTTTGATCGGGACCAAGGATAATGCATTGCAATGTTCCTGATGGGAGTACTCCCTGATTATCAGTTTTCCCATTGGGGACTGCAATCACCCTGACTGTATTTAACTCAACCACATCCTTTTTGTTTGACTATAATACGGGGAGCTATTGTCTCTGCATAATGTATGGTGCCGTACTTACCGGTGGACATGACCTCACTCTCCCACTGCTGGGAGGCATCGCCACTGTTCTCACCGGTTGGGCCGTGCCCACTTGAGTATCCTGTATGGTAGCTGCTAAAGAGAGTGCTGATATCGTGCTGGGCTTGTCATCCTCCTCAACCTTAAGGAAAATTCAAAACAGGATACAACTGGCAAGGGTTAGGGTTAACATATTGATTAATCATTTTGCTATCCTGTACCAATGCACCATTGGTTGTAGCCAATTTCTCCCCATCGACATATGGCGGTGGTGGTGCGCTCACAATCGCTTTTACGCAAGGTTTGGAACCTGCTGTGCGAGCCACTCCGCAGGTGATGTCGCAAACGTCTCCCCCACAGCCAGCAAGTCCTCCTGAGCAGGAGGACTTGCTGGTTGTGGGGAGACGTTTGCGACATCACCCGCGGAGTTGTACAGCTGGTTCCGGGGACGCCCAACATTATCATCTTTTAACTTACTTTTTTGTCTACGTTTATTTGTAGACCACTTCAGAGGGAGAAGATTTAAGGCTTATAGAATCTAAAACTGCTGAAATTCCAGCTCCCACAGAAAGCGTGATTGTCTACTCTTAAAAATAGTAGACCAGCATTTTAGGTATAAGACTCACCAAAAGATTGTACTGAACTTGTATTTTATATGTTTATACATAATACACTACGAGTGTTTTTCTTTATTTGTTTTTTTTTGAGCGCCTATGGATTCAAATGGTATTTCTTGACTACTACGGTTTCTGAAGTGTAGGGTGATACTTTCCTATCCATTTTGAAATCAATGGCAGCCACCATTGGCGCATGATATTTTAACAGATTGTATTTTGTTCTTGCAGTACAGAACAGACGTGATCCAACAGCACAAACTGGTTTTAACAGAATGCAAGGTTATTTAACATGCGTCTCCACCCTTTGCTGATATATCAAAGTCTGTTATGGCCCGCAAGTCTGTGAGTGTGAGATGAACCGGAAAGAGCCCCCAATTGTTAAAGCTGATTAACTTTCAGGAAGGAAAGCAATATGTTAAATATATAACTGTTCAGGCCGCTGCGACCGCTAAGCGCGTGTGTGTGTGTAGAACCCCTAACAGATGCGTACACGTTGCATAAGCAAGCCGTCACGCTGTAAGCATGGAGTAGCTACACGTGAGGCAGAATACACTTTATAACCCCTAGCAGGAAAGGAATACGACACCAATTGTATTTAAAATGTTGGGATCTGACCCACCAACAACTATTTACTCAAAAAGGGGGTTACAACAATAATACAATCATATAAGAAAAGAGGCTACAATCAATGGATACATACGTTTGTTCGCCAGCGCCACCCGGTCAATCTGGAAAGATGACCTTCAGAGAATGTGTTTGACCGGCCAGGCAGCGTGGCTTTTATTACATTAGTCCAAATCATGAAACAATGGAATCTGTAATCTCTTCAACAATAGGTCAAAGGGCTGGTCATTTACAGTACAGGAGGGGTCATAGGTCGGTTTGAATAGGTGGCTGGTCCAGTTGCACTTGCAGATGTTCTCCACTGGGTTCCCGCCGAATATCAAGAGTACAGTAAATACAGTGTAATATTAATATTCTGTTCCTGCGCATATCTATGCGCAGGAGCATGCTACCTTCTGCAAACTGCTACCGGAATATTGCTCTTAAATTACTGTACAGCTGGATACCAAACACCACCTCCTAACCTAATTCTGTCCCGTCATATCCTGTAAAGTTAAATCCCTCTGTTGTTGTACCTTTCAAACAAATGAAACTCGCTGGTGTGGTGCATGTAGACTATGTGTAAGTTATGTGCTATCTGAATTAAATATGAGATATGTCTTTGTGGCTTTTCCATGGGAATGCATATCGAAAATAGGAAGGTAAATCCAAAGTGCGCAATTAATGTTACAATTGGGCAGCCGTCACACAAAAAAAGGGAACACCATATCCCTATAGTACAATAGAAACAGAATTTTTATATGTGTGCATAGGCGCCTTTGTAACAAAGATGAGAGGGTAGTATAAAATCACAGTTTTATTGACACAATATTGACATAAAAACATAAACAGGATCATAAATAAATATATTGCACTAGTCCCAAAAAGGTTTCTCACCCTCTATATAGATTTGCGGTGGGCAGATGGCTTTCTCAGCAAAAAAGCAATCAGTTCCCAGTGTGGTTCAGATGGCACCACTGCAAAAAGCTTTTGTCTTTAGAAGGCTGAGCGGGGAATCCAACCAGTGCATTCACAACAGGGTATCCATATCGTCCAAACGACACGTTTCGGAGCATAAATCTCCTTTTTCAAGCTTGGATGACATGGATTACAACAAAATGAATATTTATACCCTTACTAATTGATACAATCTTTCAATTACTCTCATTTCTGGATTCGTCAACCGGAAGTGACGTATGCGCCTCATCGATCACTTCCGGTTGCGTTCCAATACATATGTGTCTTTATAAAATACATAAAATATATAAGGCATACTGTCCTCAGCATTTGTAGCTAATATATCCACCAAATACTTGTTTTATTAATGCTCCGTGATAATGGAGACAAAATAAAACCTTTTTCCGTTTTCGCTGACAGGAAGTGACGCATGCGTTCCACCGCTGCGTTCCATATAACGGCCATTTTAGAATCTCTTCATATATCCGTTCTGGAGACATATACACTTTTATCCTAATAGTCCTCAATAAACTATCCCCTATGTTCACTATGATTAATATTGGTCCATAAAGAAATATCCCAAAAGGAAATTCAGGAATTGTATGGAATAAAGCTTCCGATTTTTCTTGTCGGATGTGGCGTATGCGTTCCACCACTGCGTTCCACATGGCGGCCATTTTTGAAATCTTGGTTCGTTTGAAAAGTATTATATAGGAAGCATTTAAATCCAATGCCATATCTCCTCACCAAAGCTTAGCCGTACTATATATTCCGGACCAGTCCATCCCTAATACCGGGAGATAGGCATCCCAACATTCCAATAAATATCTTCATTCTAATAAAAGACTCAGAAGGAGAGAAAGGACAAGCATTAAAAAAGAGTTCCACATAAAATATTTAAAATTATTATTCTAAAAACCATTTTAACTCAAAATCGAAATTATGTCCTTCAGGTTGTAGAGTGTTTAAATTGTAAATCCACTTCATTTCACTCTGCTCAAGTTTTCTTTCTATATTTTTATACTTCCAATTCCCCTTGATTAATTGAATCCCAAGGAATCTTTTTATTCCCTTTTCACATTTATTATGAACCAAAGAGAAATGTTCAGATAACGGATAGGTACTAAGACCCTTCTTAATATTATAGACGTGTTCTGCTGTTCTCGTTTTAAGGCTTCTAGTAGTTTTGCCTACATATAATTTGCCACAGTTACATTCTATAAGATAAATTACATTGCGTGAGTGACAAGTGATGAATTCTCTTATTTTATATTTTTTGCCTTTTATTTCAAATTCTGTGGTTTTTCTTTCTATTCCCTTTTTTGTGGTGGATTTACACATCAGACATGTTCCGCATCGGTGAAATCCAACACTACGTTCACTAACTCCTTTCTCATTTTTTAAGGCACTTTGGACTAAGATATTTTTAAGGGAGGGTGCTTTTTTTATATATGAACTTAGGTTGATCAGGTAGGATATCACACAAAATAGGGTCATCCTTTAGAATTTTCCAATTTTTTCTAATGATGCCTTCCACCTTCTTATGATGGGCTCCATATTTTGTGATGTAGGCCCATTCATACCTAGTGTCCTTTTCTATAGATTTGTTTTTTTCTTTTAACAGTTCCTTTCTATCAGTAATTTGGACTTTTTGCTGTGCAGTGTCCAAAAGTTTTTTTGGATATCCTTTTTGCTGGAATCGTGCAGTCATTTCATTAGTTTGTTCAAGTAAGGTGCTTTCATTAGTGCAATTTCTTTTCAGTCTTTTAAACTGACCCAACGGAATATTTTCCAACCACCTCTTATGATGTTCACTCGACATTTCAATATCAGAGTTGGAATCCGTTGGTTTTCTATGAGTTTTAGTACATATTAATCCATCCTCTATATATATATGACCAAATCTAAAAAAACTAGAAAGTCTGCACTTTTATTAAAAGTCAACTCAATATTAAAATGGTTTTGATTTAAAACTTCACAGAACGAGTTTAGAGAGTCTTCCCCTCCTTGCCAGATAAAAAACACGTCATCAATGAACCGCCACCAGCATACCAGGTCTGCCCCCATAGTGAATGTGCCAATAGTAGTTAACTCCCAATAGGACATAAATAAATTAGCATAACTGGGGGCAAACCAGGTGCCCATGGCGGTTCCCCTTATTTGAAGATAATAAGACCCATTAAAATAAAAATAATTATTTTTAAGAATAAAATCAATGGACTCTAAAATAAAATCTTTAAGATCCTCTGAATACTCACTAGTATTTAAAAAATGGGTGATAGCTTCTTTACCCTTCTCCCATTCAATAATTGTGTACAGACTAGTGACATCGGCACTAATTAAAGTGCAATTTTCATTCCAGGGAATAGTTTCTAATTTTCTTAAAACATCCCCTGTGTCCTTTAGAAAGGAGGCAGTTTTACAAACCAGAGGTTGTAGAAAGAAATCTACCATTGCAGAAAGATTCGAGGTAATGCTATTAACCCCCGCAATAATAGGTCTCCCTGGTGGTTTAGTGGGATGCTTGTGCACTTTTGGGAGAACATAAATAGTAGGAATGTCAGGGTCCTGAATGCACACAAAATCCATTTCATTCTTAGTTAAAATACCTTTTTCATGAGCTTTATTAGTTAATTCGAGGAGTTTTTTAGTGATATTTGGGGTGGGGTCACTCCTTAATTTTTTATATGTTTGTTGGTCCCCCAATTGTCTATTGATCTCTTGCAGATAATCTACTTTATTCAAAATTACGACCCCACCCCCCTTGTCTGCCGGTTTTATAATGATATCCTCATTATTCCTTAAAGACTCAAGGGCAGAAAATTCCTTCTTAGTAAGATTCCTCTTTTTAACATTAGTAAGTTTTTTGAGGTCTTTAGTAACAATGGAATTAAAACAGTCTATGTTGCCATTTTTGACGTGTTTAGGGTAGAATTTGGATTTTGGTTTAAAAGGGGTAAGGGAATTTGCAATAGAAGTTTCCTGATTAACATCACCTTTTTGTTTAAAGAACTTTTTTATGCTAACCTTCCGAACAAACTTCTGAAGATCTAAATACATCTCAAAGGAGTTAATCTGAGATGTGGGGGCAAATTTTAGTCCCTTTTCTAAAACTAATAATTCATCTTCTGTCAGAGGATGGTCACTTAGGTTAAAAACCTTACCCTTTCCTTCTATCTCTCCTCCTGATTCAATTTGGGTTTTTTTCTTTTTACCAGTTTTTTTGGTTTTTTTTACCTCCTCTTTTCCCCCTACGGGTCTTAATGACCACATCAGGGGTTACTATTTTCTTCTTGGTGTCCAAGGGTCCCAGTTTAAAAAAGAAGGGGAGTTTAATCCTTGTTCTGTATGTGGTGGATCTCTCCTTAATGGATTAAACCTTTCTAATGGGTACATTAAAATCCCTTTCTTTCTCTTCAAATCTTGGATTTCTCCTCCATGTAGGTTGATTCCTTTCTCTATGTCCAAAATAATTACCTCCTTGTTCATTAAACTTTCACTGATGGTAATTTATTTGTGGATAAACATTAGGAGTTCTGGCTGCTTCACGTCTAGGGTACCTAATATTGTTTTGAAGTCTATATGGATTATTCCCTTGGAAAGGGCGGGGATGTTTAAACTTCTTTCTTATATTTCTGTTACTTTCCTTATCCATCACAGGAGTAGTGCTACATACTTCCTCCATTTCTTTATGTTCAACATTTTCTCCTTTGAGGAGGTCTAAATCCCTCTGAAACTTTTTTCGTTTTTTAATTTTTAGATCTCTAGAACTTCTCTCTAACTTGGTGATAATTTCTTTTTCTTTAACTACTATTGGCACATTCACTATGGGGGCAGACCTGGTATGCTGGTGGCGGTTCATTGATGACGTGTTTTTTTTCTGGCAAGGAGGGGAAGACTCTCTAAACTCGTTCTGTGAAGTTTTTAAATCAAAACCATTTTAATATTGAGTTGACTTTTAATAAAAGTGCAGACTTTCTAGTTTTTTTAGATTTGGTCATATATATATAGAGGATGGATTAATATGTACTAAAACTCATAGAAAACCAACGGATTCCAACTCTTATATTGAAATGTCGAGTGAACATCATTAGAGGTGGTTGGAAAATATTCCGTTGGGTCAGTTTAAAAGACTGAAAAGAAATTGCACTAATGAAAGCACCTTACTTGAACAAACTAATGAAATGACTACACGATTCCAGCAAAAAGGATATCCAAAAAACCTTTTGGACACTGCACAGCAAAAAGTCCAAATTACTGATAGAAAGGAACTGTTAAAAGAAAAAACCAAATCTATAGAAAAGGACACTAGGTATGAATGGGCCTACATCACAAAATATGGAGCCCATCATAAGAAGGTGGAAGGCATCATTAGAAAAAATTGGAAAATTCTAAAGGATGACCCTATTTTGTGTGACATCCTACCTGAGCAACCTAAGTTCATATATAAAAAAGCACCCTCCCTTAAAAATATCTTAGTCCAAAGTGCCTTAAAAAATGAGAAAGGAGTTAGTGAACGTAGTGTTGGATTTCACCGATGCGGAACGTGTCTGATGTGTAAATCCACCACAAAAAAAGGGAATAGAAAGAAAAACCACAGAATTTGAAATAAAAGGCAAAAAATATAAAATAAGAGAATTCATCACTTGTCACTCACGCAATGTAATTTATCTTATAGAATGTAACTGTGGCAAATTATATGTAGGCAAAACTACTAGAAGCCTTAAAACGAGAACAGCAGAACACGTCTATAATATTAAGAAGGGTCTTAGTACCCATCCGTTATCTGAACATTTCTCTTTGGTTCATAATAAATGTGAAAAGGGAATAAAAAGATTCCTTGGGATTCAATTAATCAAGGGGAATTGGAAGTATAAAAATATAGAAAGAAAACTTGCGCAGAGTGAAATGAAGTGGATTTACAATTTAAACACTCTACAACCTGAAGGACATAATTTCGATTTTGAGTTAAAATGGTTTTTAGAATAATAATTTTAAATATTTTATGTGGAACTCTTTTTTAATGCTTGTCCTTTCTCTCCTTCTGAGTCTTTTATTAGAATGAAGATATTTATTGGAATGTTGGGATGCCTATCTCCCGGTATTAGGGATGGCCTGGTCCGGAATATATAGTACGGCTAAGCTTTGGTGAGGAGATATGGCATTGGATTTAAATGCTTCCTATATAATACTTTTCAAACGAACCAAGATTTAAAAAATGGCCGCCATGTGGAACGCAGCGGTGGAACGCATACGCCACATCCGACAAGAAAAATCGGAAGCTTTATTCCATACAATTCCTGAATTTCCTTTTGGGATATTTCTTTATGGACCAATATTAATCATAGTGAACATAGGGGATAGTTTATTGAGGACTATTAGGATAAAAGTGTATATGTCTCCAGATCGGATATATGAAGAGATTCTAAAATGGCCGTTATATGGAAATAGCACTACTTTAAGATGCAGTAGCTACTACCTAACACAATGGACAATATGCATGCATGTCTGTTGGTTAGGGAGTTTACACTGTAATGGATCATGGACTGATAAGAATGATTAGTTATTCTCTGTACAAAGCTGTAGAATGTTTCATGCTACTGTATGTAAACAAATAATAATGATACTAAGCAGGGAATTCAATTAGCTGCAGGGTGTAATTCAATTATCTCCAATAGCTGGCATTATCTGTGATTTTGTTTCACCTGCCCTGAGGCAGCAGTAACAAAATCCCTGATAAGTGATGTCTTTTTTGTAGTCGTGATCGTGAAAAACACAGGGATCCGGGACAAGTTCCTGGTCCCTTGTGTTTTCGTGCAAAAACGGGTATTTATCCACTTGAAAAAAATGGGTGGAAATGGAGTTGCCCGATAATAACCATCAGGCAAAAATAGTGAACCCCCCATATTTTCACATGAAAATATACTGAATTCCACCCTATGAGTGTGATTGAAAGAGAGAACCCTACCCCAAGCTGATTCTGCCATAACCTGCTGTTCTAAAGGGTGTAATATGGTATGCTGGCGGCCGGGCTCCCGGCGACCAGCATACCAGTGCCGGAATCCCGACCGCCGGCATACCGACAGTGTGGTGAGCGCAAATGAGCCCCTTGCGGGTACGGTGGTGCGCTATGCGCACCACTCTATTTATTCTCCCTCCAGGGAGGTCGTGGAACCCCAAGAGGGAGAAAAAGTGTCGGTATGCCGGCGCCGGTATACTGTGCACCGGGACCCCAACAGCTGGCAAACTGAAGACCACCCGTTCTAAGTTATGCTCAACACATTTGGGTGCCAACTGGCAATTTAGAGCAGTAATTAGTAATACTGAGCCTTATATAATGTTTTTCATGCGAAATGTTTGGACAGTCCACGCGAAACAAAAATGATTTGAGAATTTCTGCATGGAACACATATGCAAATATAGCCAGACACACATGCTAAATTCTGCAGCTACATGTGAAAAGGGACTCATGTTCTGCAGAATCACTTTGAAAGTTTGCATTTAAATGTTATAGGAGGTGAATTCAATAGTTTTTATTGTGGCTCTAGTTAATGGGCGCCCATTGGAGCAATTCACTTGGCGGAAACATTTCTATTCGCAGCATCCTGAGGTAACAAGCAGAAATGTGCAAAACGTCTGTGGTTTGGGTACCCAAATGGCAGATTGGGCACCATAACTAGGACTTTAGACAGGTTTAACTACCTCACGCAGCTAAACCCGATGTTTTTAGGTTCGACAAGCATGATAATCAATGGGTGCCCACAAACAATTGAATTGCTTTATCGGGACCCGTTAATTAGCGCCACATAAAAAACAATTTAATTGACCCCTTAAGGTCTCTGAAAGTTTATAATTGAAATTAAACTCAGTGCCAAAACATATAAATACATCAGTGTTTTCCTTTTGTTGTAGATTAAAGCACATTAACAATGATAATAATAGGAACATTCACATTTCAGCAAATGTATTCATTATTATTACATTTCACTGTGTAGCTTGTGAGCGACTGTTTGCCACAGCTGCAAATTCAGGACAATGACTGTATTCTACTTATCTATATTAAGAGCTATTGAATCATTTTAATGAAACTTTCACTCTATTTATCCTGGATAACCAAGCAGAAATAATTTAGTTAAAAAAATATTGTTGCAAAATGCCCTGATCACCTAGGACAGATTCAAACCAGAGATCAGAGCTTCAAAGTGATCGGTTTATGTCAAAAATATGATATTACCCTTTTATTCTGCTCACTAGGCATTTTGTTGCAGTCAGTGTTTTATGTTTATCAGTGCAAAGAAAATGAGTAAAACGTAGCTTGATTTTTAATGTTGGCTGCCGCCCATATGTGTACAAGAATAAAGATTGAATGTGATCTCTATAAATAGACAAGCCTCTTTAGTCATCTGCTATGAAAGTGCTTTAATAATTCCATGCTGGGTTTCCTTTGAACAAATTTAATGAAAATCAGCATGGTGTTGTAGCAGTCAGTATTGGATTTTGCTACTATCTCCTTATGCTTCATAGTGGGAGTTATTAAAATAGTGACTAATAGCCTAGCATTAACTGCTTAACATCTTTCATGTGTAACAAACATGACAGCCTCTATCATTGCTAGTCTGGTTTGCTCTGGAAGGTGCTCCCAATTCTCTTATTTGCATCCAATTTCCTGGGACAAGAGGCCGTTTTGCAAGTTTATTTCTTATTCATTACTGGTATCACAGTATGGTTTGTCAGAGCCGTTTGAGGCAGAAAACAATGACTTGATTTGTGACAGTGTATTAATCTGAAGAGATAGTTCCCAAGTCTAGTCAGCAAGCACATGCCATATGCCTCCTGTTCTTAGCAACACATGAATGAGTTAAAGGGATTTACTTGGGGTGATGTATACAACAAGAAAATGTTCACAGGGGGTTAATTAATCTTCTTTGTTGGATATTACGTCCTTATCAGTTTGACATTAACTTATATACTGGACTAATGTATAGAATGATGTACATCGATGTATCTGCCCCAGAGTTCCATTTAAATTAAACATTTCAATCACTGCTTATTTCTTGAACGATTTTGAATGATTTTTAAGCATGTCCCATGTACAGTCAGAAAATATAAATTGCACATTGCCATCATTGACACGTGTTTATTTGTTTAAATAAATGGATTTTTAAAAGAAGCATTGCGTCAATTAAGGACAGTTTTAACATAGGTGGTTTTCCTTATATTATTATGTTTATAGTCTGGTTTACAAAACTACTTAAACCTAATTCAGATAATCCAGACTATGGCTTTCCCTACAGTAGAAACACACAAGGCAGCTGAACTATATGCGTTTCAGAATGCATTGTACGTTTAGCCAACCAGTGTCTGTACCCAAATAGAATTTTTATATGATTGTGATCTGAACTCCTTTATAAACAACTTGAGTCATATACAATAAAATGTTTATTCATATTCCATTAAATAAAAAAGCCACACACCAGTGCATGCTGGTTTTCAGTAGCTCATCTGATGGTTCCAATCATCAGCAGACACCCTGAAGTAATATCCGCAGCACAGCTCAATGTCCATTATGTGTGTGTGAAATCCCAGCTCCTACTGCACATGGATTGACCATCAATGGCTAAACCATCCACTTGTTTCCTTGTGATGACTACAAGTCATTACAAGGCAAGTTGCAATGGCTGCATTCCTTCATCTATTTAATGACCATCTTGCATCCCTAGATAAGATCATGACCATGGATCAAAATAAAAATAAAAATCCCTGGATCATGGCTGTGTGATTGACTGCCAGCTTTATATCGGGTACCCACAGAATGCTGACGATTGGTTAAGGACAGGAAGTGGGTGGTAGGCTGAAATGAGCATACTCCACGCAAATTCATAGGGTACAACTCCTCTAGAATAAGAGCTCAGATACACAACTGCTGCTGTGGATTACTAGATAGCACCCAAGACCACAGGTTAAGCCACAAGTAGTCAATATGCTTTTTTACTATCTGATTATACAGCATCTTTAGCTCCATATTAGCTCCACTGTGTTACTCAGCCATTTAGGTGAGTAACACAAACACAGTCTTATATCTTTAGTTTGCAGTTAAAATATAACCCCCATTGCATATATCCATCTTTTAATAAGTTTTCTCTCTTATGCATAAATTTCTGAGACATCTGGTCTGGGATTTTGACTCATGTGACCTGGGACACTGGTTGGGATTCTTTAACTTACCTTTGCAATCTATGTCTGGTTCTAAGGGTGTGATTTTGTCCTTTCTTAAATGAATATTCAGGCATGAATCCAAGTATTTATTAAGTGTCTTTATGAACGTGTATATGAAACATTCATGTCGAGTGGTAGTTTTTAAGATCAAAATTTACATTTCCAAATTATTATTATTATTTTATTTTTTTAGTAATCCACTTAAAAATATATTTAGATCTAAATAAATATATATATATATATAAGTATAGAGTGTACAAAAGTATCTTAGGTCGTTTTGTTACTATGGACCTAAAGATTTGGCTGCACCCAAATGCTAGAATTCAGTCATTCAATATTAAATAATGCAAGCATAATTTAATTTAATCTTTAAAAATACATGGAATACATCTGTACTAACTATTCATACTGACAAATCAGCAATAATATAAATGAGTAATAGAGTCTTTACATGGAATGAAATCTTTTAACTAATATAGGCATTTTAAAATTCATAGACCATCTGAATGTAATAGAGCTGGTAATATATAACCTTAGCAGTCTCTTAGAGGTAAAGAAATAGGTTTATGAAAAAGTATTAACGCAGATCACATTGAATAATAAATATATAAAACAAATTAGCTCATTTTGCTGAAACACGAATTCCCTGATAGCGATAAATACAAATTACAAATGCAAGATATGATGAAATTGAAATTTGATGTTCTTTGAGATTGTCTGTCCTGTGGTTGTGATGTCTGTATGATGAAGATAACAAGGTACCTGGAGATGCAGACTGTAAGCAAGATCTGAAATGTATAATAATCCACAGGACAATGTTGCTTAATGGTTACCTGCTTACACTGTGCAACGGTGACAGTGAGAGACTTGCTGAGACTTTGGTTTGTCCCCTTATGTCCCAGGCACAACAATTAGATTATACTGTGAAAGAATTATGTCTGTCAAAACAGTGAGATACAGCACTGTATAAATGTGTATGCACTGCTTGAAATGAAAAATAACTTTTATATTTAAAGGAAACTGACATATGCAAAATTCAAACAGTATTACCAACGGTTTTAATTCTTTTTTTTTTCCAACTGACATGACAAATCTACGCAATACGGATTATAATCAAAGTGACTAAATGTACAAATAAGGGGGGTGATTCAGATATGGGTGGATAATTCATTGCTGCTGTGCATATGGTAATGCAGCAAAGCAGGGACGTGCAGTGAGCTAAATAGCTCAGGAGGCACTGGCTAGCGCCAGAGACAGATTTACATGCAATATATGAGCCAAAGACGAGAGGCGTCTGGTATTAACTGAAGCCTAATGCATTCATGGATGCAGCAACGGATCACCTGCGACACCATCGGTGGCTGAGTAAGATTCCGGTCAGTCTAGGGGGAAGAGGACACCAGTAGTCACCAGCAGCTGGCCAGAGGGGTCAGGCATGGCCTGTGTGGGATGTGGGAGAGTCAAGCACAGGACCCCACCACTCTGCTGTGCACAGTATATATAAAGCAGCTGAGTTAGTTATCTGCCTCCTCTTTACCCAGATCATCTGCAGCCCCAGCACCGATCCCTCCTCTTCCCGGTCACTGCACTGCTCACCCAACACAGGGTCTCCTCTCTTCCTGCCAGACTGATTCACCTTCTCTCCTCACCAGTAAATGACCACACGTGTCCCTGGTGCTTTGGCTCTGAACTTAGTAAATATACCACTACTAGTGCCTCCAATTGAAATAACTATTCAGTTTTTCTTGCATTACAAAAAACAAAAAGCTTAAAATTAAGGCATAGGCTCTATATTAGACAAAGAGCCTGGTTCTGAGTCGGGCACAGCGGCGTGATATCTTTCGAACGCGCATTTATCTGAGTTGCACTGCACATGCATCCTGATTTTGTTTGTACAGATTTGGATGCACAGTATGGGTTCCAGCACCGGCTTAGACTTAAATGTACTCATATGAAATCAGTCTGGCAACCTGTCATTGCCTATTGTACAGTAGGTTCCCACTGCTTATACCTGGTGTGATTAAAATAGATTGTGTGTACCTGAAATTGCGCTCCTATTCAGATTTTTGTCTTTTTGGTTGATATTTTGGTACTCCAGTTTACTAAATTGGGAGCTGCATCATTAAATAGGGTGATCATTAATTTGTGCCTGATTATATATTGTATATAATGTATTATATCAGATCTCTAGAAACATGGAGCTTCTGCTATGTTTCCAGTGATGCCTGTAGCGCCAATGGAGAAGTAAGTATTTTGAAAGGATGCTGGAGGTGTGGTATGGGCACGACACACCCTGAACCCATTACAGATACGCCCATGCTCTATGATATCATGGGAACTAGGTGTGCACCCTTATTATGCCTCACTATAAAATCTTGATATGCTATATATGGAATTTGAGAGTCAGAAATCACCAGAAACATGACAAAGGCACCATGATTCCGGAGATCTGCACATGCGCAGTAGACTACTGGCACTTGCGAAAAAAGCCAATAACAGAGGAGAGGCTCTATTTACTAAGCCTTGGAAGGAGATTAAAGTGTCATGTTTCAAATACAGCCTGTAACATGGCAGATAGGAGCTGATTGGCTGGTATTATATCTCCGTCCACTTTATCTCCAGCCAAGGTTTAGTAAATAGTAGAGATGTGCGGCGAGCACTTTTTCGTGTTTTGTGTGTTTGTTTTGGTTCTAATTCCCCGCTCGTGTTTTTTTTTTGGCTTGGTTTTGCCAAAACCGCCCTTTTTGTGTTTTGGTTTTGGATCTGGATGATTTTTTTTTTTTTTTTAACATTAGTATTTATTGATGTTTAGGTGTTATACAACATAGGAAATACAATCAAACAGTCATCAAAGAAATAACTATAGGAAGGAATGAAAAAAGAAAGAAGGAAGAAAGAGATAGTAGGTAACATAAGAGAGGGGAGGGGAATTGCCGAACCGATCCAGCAGGAGAAGAAAACAAAAAACGAATAGAGCCAACGTATACACACTTAGTAGGAGTATAAAAGTAGGAGTTGTCACACATCTATTCAATAACATACACACTGTCTCAGGGATCCAACAAAGGGGAACTCAAAACATTAAAATCTATTGGCGCGTTGTAAATAGTGGAATGCCCCAGTCGTTCCCTGAACTCTCCCCACTTAAACCACTTCATATGACAAGAAGAGTCAGAAGATGAATATGTAGTCTCTGCTGTTTCAAATAGGTAATGCCTGTGGACTTTACCAAAAATAACCATGGTCGTAGGAATTAGAGGGAATTTCCATAATTTCCTTGGTTGCTATTAAAATATGTCCCATAAGATACCTGTCTCCCTGGGTAATGGCCCTGGAAAAAAATGAAACAGAGCTGATCAAAGGATCTGCAGGGACCTCGAAACCTAATACTTCACCAATCATATGAAATACTTCCCTCCAGACCGGTTGTACAACAGGGCAAGCCCAGAAAAGATGGAAAATATCTCCAATCAAGGCACAATTCTTCCAGCAGAACTGGGAGGCCGAAGGCCATATTTTATGTTGCCGCTCCGGAGTGAAATAGGCCCTATGAAGTAGTTTAAAGTACATCTCCGAGTGGTGAACACATTTAGATATTTTAAAACAAGTCCGAAAAATGACATCCCAGTCCTCATTGGTCAAAACTTGAGAGAAATCCTTCTCCTATTTATTTAGGGAGGGCATTTTCCCAGAGGCCCGTTCTGACAGCAAATACTGATACCACCAGGAGATATTACCTCTCTGAGCTGAGGATTTAAGTTTGGACAGTAGTAAGGGGGGGGGGGGGGGGGAATCAAGTTGCTTAAGGGAAGTGAAACATAACTCTGTATCCAATGTCTCAATTGTGAATGTTTGTAAAAATCCAGAGTCGAAATATTAGCCTTGCTCTGGAGGAGAGAGAAGGGTACCAGTCCATCTACCTGGAGCACGTCATCCAATGAGGTCAAACCCAGTCCAGCCCACGCGTCTAACTGTAAAGAGGGAATTAGGGCAGTTATGGCAGATAAGGATAATTCCAAAGAAGGTAAAGTAATCCCTGTGTGAGAAGATACAAATTTACGCCAAATCTGGATAGTCGTGACAACCGCCTTGCAAGTGTGTATTCGAGGGGGAGTTACTGTAGTGGGAAACCATGGGAGGTCAGGGAGACCAAACGGAGACATCATAGAATTTTCAATCATGACCCACGGTTTAAGGGAATCAGATTGGAACCAGTCCTTAAGTTGGCTCAATATACAGGCGGAGTGATACGCCTCAAAATCTGGAAAGGCAACACCTCCTCTGAGTTTTGGAAGGGAAATAATATGTCTAGCTATTTTAGGCTTAGAGCCTTTCCAAACATATTTAATAAGAATTTGGTTAAACTTGTTAAAGAATTGTCTGGGAAGAAGTCTTGGGATAGCCCTGAAAAGGTACATTTATTTAGGTAGTAGCAGCGCCTGCTATGCGGCCCAACCAGGAGACTTCATGCATCATCCATTCTTTGATCAGAGTCTCAAAGGCGATCAATAGAGGTTTATAATTACAGTCAATTAAATCACATTCGCTAGCTAGGTTAACCCCTAAATACTTGAGATCTGGATGATTTAAAAAAAAAAAACATAAAAACAGTTAAAATCACATCATTTGGGGGTAATTTTGCTCCTACGGTATTATTAACACCTCAATAACATTCATTTCCACTTATTTCCAGTCTATTCTGAACACATCACAACTCACAATATTCTTTTAGGCCAAATGGTTGCACCGAGGTGGCTGGATGAGTAAGCCAAGCGACACAAGTGTGCGGCACAAACACCTGGCCCATCTAGGAGTGGCACTGCAGTTGCAGACAGGATGGCACTTAAAAAAAACTAGGCCCCAAACAGCACATGATGCAAAGAAGAAAAAGAGGTGCAATGAGATAGCTGGAGGCAATTGCTGGTCAAGGTCTGATAAGGTTACCGGCTGCACTAAACACTCTTTCAGAGTACACACTGGAGGAAGGGGGTGGGGTGGCAACTTAGGTAAAATTAAGCCAGTTTGTGCAAGGGCATCCAAATTGCCTCTTTTTCCTGCCAGTAGATGTACGGACTGTCTGACATGCCTACTTGGATGCTGTCACTCATATAATCGTCCACCATTCTTTCAATGGTGACAGAATCATATGCAGAAACAGTAGACATGTCAGTAATCATTGGCAGGTCCTTCAGTCCGGTCCTGATGTCAGCACTCGCTCCTGACTGCCCTGCATCACTGCCAGCGGGTGGACTAGTAAATCTTATCCTTTTCCTCACAGCCCCGGTTGCGGGAGAAAGTGAAGGAGGAGCTGTTGACGGGTCACGTTCCGCTTGAGTTGACAATTTTCTCACCATCAGGTCTTTGAACCTCTGCAGACTTGTATCTGCTGGAAATAAAGATACAACATAGGCTTTAAACCTAGGATCGAGCACGGTGGCCAAAATGTAGTGCTCTGATTTCAACAGATTGACCACCCTTGGCTCCATCCACAAGTCCCACATACTTTGTGGAATCGCTCCGTCTTAGCTCCTCCTTCAATTTCTCCAGATGCTTCTGCAAAAGCCTGATAAGGGGAATGACCTGACTCAAGCTGGCAGTGTCTGAACTGACTTCATGTGTGGCAAGTTCGAAGGGTTGGAGAACCTTGCACAAGACGGAAATCATTGTCCACTGCATTTGAGTCAGGTGCAGTCCCCCTCCTTTGCCTATATTGTAGGTGGATGTATAGGCTTGAATGGCCTTTTGCTGCTACTCTATCCTCTGAAGCATATAGAGTGTTGAATTCCACCTCATTACCACCTCTTGCTTCAGGTGATGATAGGGTAGGTTCAGGAGTGTTTGCTGGCACATGAGGAAAGAAGAGGAAAAAGGGCTGTATTATCGGTGCACAAGAAGAAGATCCGATCTGATTATCGCATCCACTTATATTGTTTAAAATTTAACTTTTATTATTATATATTTAAGAATCGTGCAAATTGATTACACACAAACTAGGAGTATAGGCGAAACATAGAGGTTAAAATATGACATAGACAAAACATAAAAGTGCAATAGAATATAATAAAGGTGATCAAAAGATTAAAAAATGTGTCCGCGTGTTTACTCTAACGTCTACGTATTATATTGATAATTGATTATATCATTATTACTATATTTGTCTAGTTAGTGAATGATATCTCAAGAGGACATTTAGGGAATGTGAATAAGACAATTGGAAATAAAGTATTATCACTTATACAACACTCTGTTCTAATGGTTAGGTGTATATATTAATATTATCACGCGAAGGGAGACATCTTCTTCATTAGGAACTTATGACACCTTGAAGTAGTTCCAAATCATGTAGGTATAATCACGTGACAACCTATTCCAGTATTCGGATATTAGTATCATATATCCTAGATTTCAGTGTTTGATATACATATTTTCTTTATACATAAAAGAAAAGACACCCTCTATACTGGGAACTGATAATTCCTTAAGGCTATTCGGATTCAATTCCTGTACGCTAAAATGCAGTCACATGGATTTCAGATGGTATGTTATTAAATGTTTGACATACTGTTACCGTGAGCTCTCATTAATTAATAAAATTATGATGTTATAATACCAAGGTGTATGCTCTATTTTTATCCCTAGAGGGCAAACGCCTTCTTTATTTTGGGACTGGTAACACCTTAAGGCTATTCAAAGTTGGATCAAATATCCTGCAGTAGTCGTCATGATATCTTATCAAATAGAGTATGGGAAACACGATGTCATATCTTTGATCTGTTATAATGTTGAGGTGTATACTCTATTTATATCCCTAGAAGGAAAGCACAAGTGTTTGCTGGCACTTCAGTCTTAGGCACACTGTAGCTGAATGTCAAAAGTGGCCCGCAATTTTTCGGGCCACCAACAGCATCTCCTGCACGCCCCTATCATTTAAAAAACAAATGATACACCACCAAATTAACTGTATGTGCAAAACATGGGACATGCTGGAATTTGCCCAGCGCTAATGCGTGCACAGTATTGGTGGCGTGTTCCGATATCACAAATCCCCAGGAGAGTCCAATTGGGGTAAGCCATTGTGCAATAATGTCCCTCAGTTTCCGTTAGAGGTTGTCAGCAGTGTGCCTCTTACAGAAAACGGTGAAACACAGCATAACCTGCCTAGGAATGAGGTGGCGTTTGCGAGATGCTGCTACTGGTGCCGCTACTGTTGTTGTTACGGGAGGCCATACATTTACCCAGTGGAATGTCACAGTCATATAGTCCTTAGTCTGCCCTGTTCCACTTGTCCACATGTCTGTGGTTAAGTGGACAGTGGGTACAACTGCATTTTGTAGGAAACTGAGGACACTTTTTCTGAAGTCTCTGTACATTCTCTGTATCTCCTGCCTAGGGAAGTGGAACCTAGATGGGATTTGATACCGGGGACACAGTACCTCTAACAATTCACTAAGTCCCACTGAACTAATGGCGGATACCTTATGCACATTTAACACCAACATAGCTGTCAAGGCCTCAGTTATCCTCTTTGTAAAAGGATGACTGCTGTCATATTTCATCTTCTTTACAAAGGACTGTTGGACAGTCAATTGCTTACTGGAAGTAGTACAAGTGGTCTTCCGACTTCCCCTCTGGGATGACGATCGACTCCCGGCAGCAACAACAGCAGCGGCAGCAACAGCAGGCGTACCACTCAAGGATCCTGCGGAGGAATCCCGGTTAGGAGAGGGCTCCTTAGTCTTTCCAGTGACATGGCCTGCAGGACTACTTACGTTTCTGACCGAGGAGGAAGTTGACGTTGAGGGAGTTGGTGGTGTGGCTTGCAGGAGCTTGGGTACAAGAGGAAGGTGGGATTTAGATGTCAGTGGACTGCTTATGCTCTTACCCAAAGTTTCACAACTTGACACTGACTTCTGATGAATGCGCTGCAGGTGACGTATAAGGGAGGATGTTCCTAGGTGGTCAACGTCCTTACCCCTACTTATTACAGATTGACAGAGGCAACACACGGCTTGACACCTGTTGTCCGGATTTGTGGAAAAATAATTCCACACCGAAGAGGTGGCTTTTTTGGTATTGGTGACATCTTCAATTTGAATATCAGAAACTGGACTGTGGGTGCGCCTTCCAGCACTTGCAGGGGGCTTGCAAATGATGGAAGGAGCCAACTTTTCCCGTCTAGTGTTGGGAAGGTCAGGCATCTCAACCGCTGACACACTTGGACTCTCCTTGGGGATTTGTAATACCATCTTAGAACACACAGTTCTTTGCTATGCTTTTTCCAGCTGAACTCTTATAATTTTTCTAGCGGGAGGATGAGGGTTTCCATCGTCATGTGAAGCTGAACCACTAGTGATGAACATAGCACAGGGTCTTAGCCGTTCCTTGCCACTCAGTGTCGTAAATGGCATATTGGCAAGTGTACGTTTCTCCTCAGACCATTTAAATTTCTTTTTTTGGGTCTTTTTACTGAACTTTGGCTTTTTGGATTTTACATGCCCTCAACTATCACATTGGGCATCGGCCTTGGCAGACGATGTTGATGGCATTTCATCGTCTATGTCATGACTAGTGGCAGCAGCTTCAGCACTAGGAGGAAGTGGTTCTTGATCTTTCCCTATTTTATCCTGCAAATTTTTGTTCTCCATTATTTTTCTGGAGTTATATGGCAATGGGCCTAATTCTGAGTTGATCGCAGCAGCAAATTTGTTAGCAGTTGGGCAAAACCATGTGCACTGCAGGGGGGGGGGGGCAGATATAACATGTGCAGAGAGAGTTAGATTTGGGTGGGGTGTATTCAAACTGAAATCTAAATTGCAGTGTAAATATAAAGCAGCCAGTATTTACCCTACACAGAAACAAAATAACCCACCTAAATCTAACTCTCTCTGCAAATGTTATATCTGTCCCCCCTGCAGTGCACATGGTTTTGCCCAATTGCTAACAAACTTGATGCTGCGATCAACTCAGAATTACTCCCAATATGCGCTACAGGTGAGCGTACCTCTACACCGCACAGGGCAAACCCTGTGAAAATGATTTGGATTAAATATTAATAATAACCCCTTTATTTGGAGTAAATAATATACAGCGCAGGATAGCTCCACTGAATTTATATGGCAGCACCACTGGACTGGATTTATACGGAATTATATGGACGTATACGGAATTATACGGCAGGATCACTGGACTTATATGGAAGTACCACTGTAATTATACGCCAGTATCACTGGACTTATACGGCAGTACCACTGTAATTATACAGAAGGATAACTGAACTTATACACCAGCCCCACTGGACTTATACGGCAGGATCACTGGACTTATACGGCAGGATCACTGGACTGGACTTATACGCCGGTACCACTGTAATTATATGGCAGGATCACTGGATTTATATGCCAGTACCACTGTAATTATATGGCAGGATCACTGGATTTATACGGCAGTACCGCTGGACATATAAGGCAGTACCGCTGGACATACACGGCAGAATCAATGGACATATACGGCAGGATCACTGGACATATACAGCAGGATCACTGGAATTATATGGCAGGATCACTGGAATTATACAGCAGGATCACTGGATTTATACGGCAGGATCACTGGATTTATACGGCAGTACCGCTGGACATATCCGGCAGTATCAATGGACATATACGGCAGGATCACTGGACATATACGGCAGTACCACTGAACATATAGGGTAGCACAGGTACACCACCACTGGACTGATGCAGGACAACACAGCACCACTGCAGTGGACTGGATTTATACAGCAGCACTGGACATATGGCAGCAGAGGACACCACCACTGTGACTGGACTGATGCAGCACAAAACACCACCACTGAACTGATGCAGCACAACACAGCGCCACTGGACAGCACTGGACATATGGCAGCAGAGGACACAACCACTGTGACTGGACAGATGCAGCACAAGACACGGACACTGAGGACGGAGACACGTCCTCTCTCTACATTCTCCAATGCTGGAGTGAAAATGGCCGGGATGCGCGGCTCCTTATATGGAATCCAAACCCCAGCAGAATCTGACAGCGGGATGATGACATTTTGCCTCGTTCTGGTTTCTGAGTCAGGCAGGAAAAGCTGGTGCTGTGGGACAGACTTCGACAGATCCAGTAAGAGTGGAAGTACCCAGGATTACCACGGCTAGGGGAGGAACAGTGCTGAGATCCCGGGAGGTATCTGTTTACCACCTCACAAATGCTATAGGGTAACCATCGCTGGGGACCCCACATATTCTGGCGCGCATATTTGCCCCACTATAAGTTGGTGGAATTGTATATTACCATTTTATGTTTTTTATACATATAATAAAAATTGTACTTCACTATATATTCCCTCATTTTTGTTTCTTTGAGGGAACGAAGAGGAACTCTGTTCTGATCTAAAGGGAAGGATCTGAATATTTGAATATCTGACGTTTTTCATACAAAATTAACACTCAAAACACTTATCCCGTACTACCCCGAGGTGCGCACATCTGCATTTTGTGAACTGTCTAAACGTTTCTTTGGGAGTGGGGGTGACCACTTCAGCGGACGGCGCAGCACTGCTGGTTTGGAGCGCTGGTTTGAAAAACTTTTCTTTATTAAGGAAAACCTGAGCCTGACTCAGATCCGGGCTCGAGTGGTGAAGTCTGGTAGGGTTCGGTTCTATGAGAACCGAACCTGCTCATCTCTAGTAAATAGACCCCTAAGTGCGGATTGACAGTTTTAGTAGACTAAACATTAGATTAGATTTAACTAAACATTACTACTGATAGTCCTAATCATCATTGAATAACATTGCATTAGCCTTCCAGTAAAGGGGGGTACACATGGAGAGATCAGTGCTTATATTCTAAGCAATCTGACTAGATTGCTTAGAAATTAAGCACGGATCTCTCCGTGTGTGTAGGGTGCCGACGACAGCGTTGCGTGGTCCTGCACGTCGCACGACGGCTCTAGATTTGGCATGCATGCATGCCAAATCTAGTGAGATCGCTCATTTCACCACTGGGTGAAATTAGCGCAACCCCGCCCCCCCCCTCCCCTCCTGCCTCGGCACACATTATGCTGAGTGCTGAGCAGGGGGAGATATGTGTGCTGAGTGGTCTGTGCTAGATCGTTAAGAGCACATCTCCCCGTGTGTACAGGGCTGTAAAGAAGTACGTCATAAAGGTTAATCTGGGGATGCAACCACGTCAACCTAAGCCACAATTATGTACACATGGCCTTATTTTACTTAGCTTACTCTTATCTCTATGCAAAAATCACATAAGGACATACACTTATGCATTTTGGTGCACATTTATTATACCAAAATGTATAAGAAAATGACATATTTCAAACTGTCAATATGTATATGGCCTTATATACTCTACTGAATCATCCATAACAGTGTTTTTCTCAGTTTATGTATGTATAGAATACAGACAGAAGCATAGCTGCTGTAAAAATGATTACGCCACCAGCCCTACCTTTGTATAGCTATCCCATTTATTGGTATAATCATTTTCATTTTGACACTGATACTGAAAATATGGAATCCATAAACTAAAGTAATATTTATATTTTTAATCAATTGGCACATCTGTGATTTACTACCTTGTGTATATGACTATGTGAACTCTTTTCTTTCTTTTATTTTACACTTGAGTATATAGTGCATACATTTATTCAGTATAAACTGAACACTTTTATGGCTATAAATGTCACATTACAGTTCCAGGAAGTATGAATCCTAACAGAGATAATTGCTTTGCTACCATAATGAAGTATAAAGCACATTTTAAGTTTGAAATGCCACTGTATTTAAAATAAAACACTATTGTTTTTTGTACTGTATGTCTAGACATAGCTTTTAAAATCTGTACACTTTAAATTGCTGAAATCACAGTAATAACAGCAGTTAAATGTGCTTACCTTAAATACACAAACATATATGACAGCCTCGCATATATAAAGGAAAAAGAATAATTCCATTAATGAAACATGTAATCTTTAAATATTATACTACTTTGCATTCCCCAGTGTCACAAACTTTTCAGTACTGAAAGCCATTGCTTTCCTTTGTAACGTGCAGTGTAATAATTACTGCAGAAAACTACTTAGCACTGTAGCTAATGCAGAGAGGGAATATAATTGTGCCTTAAATTGCAGGTGTCAAATGCATTCACTGAACTGGGGACATACTGTACAGTATGCATAGCTGCAATTATGAGAAAATGCATGAAGGTTTGCACTATTAATATAATGTATAGGGGTTGGTAATGCTTTGCTGGTGGCCGTCAGCATACCGACCGCGGGATCCCTGCAGCAGAATGCCGGCAAGGGGGGGGGGAGCCCAACAGAGTCCCTTGTGGGCTCTCTGCGCTCGCCACGCAGCGGGCTCGGTGGCTTGATACGCTCGCAACAAGTTCTATTCCCACTCCATGGGTGTCATGGACACCCACAAGTGGGAATAGAGCCTGTGTGACAGCATTCTTTCGTGTGGCATTGTGATCGCTTGGGATTCCTGTGACCGCTAGGATCCCGAGCGCCGGTCACATGACCACATCTCATATATAGGGCAGGTTGTTGTTTTGCTTGTTAATATGCATTGTCTATTACTTTTCACTAAGATTTAAAATACCTAACTACATTGACTGTCAAGTACTCTTAAATGTTATTACTTGGGCAGGTTTATATATATGTCTCTGTGCTGGACTTTGACTGTTCACAATTACTGTATTTGGCCTATTTTAGTTCGCCCCTTCCCTCGCCCTGTCCTGCCTCTCCAGGCACAGTGAGGTGTAACTAGAAGATTCATATATATCTGCAAGAGCACATTTCTTACTCCTACTATTATAAGCTGTACTCCATGAGATCTGGGTAAAGGGGGTCCAGGTGGGCAAGATGGGGTCTGGCCTTGTGTATTGCATTATCTGAGCTGTTGCCTCTAGCTGTCTTGACTTCTCACCAGTGTTGGTGTTTCCCTCACAGAGATTCCAACACATGAGGAAGAGAATGTTTTAGTTGGGATCATCTGTAGTTGTTTTTGCTTTCCAAGGGCTTGATTCAGAATCGCACGCAGCAGTATTAATTGCGCTCACCCATCTGGGAGTTTACGAAAATGGACTACAAACTCCTTCGCTACTGTACATCCATTTATCCAAATGTACAAGGACTGAGATGCTTACTTTTAATGCCCATGCATGCTGTGATATAGATTGGTGTGTCCTTAGACACCCCATCAGGCCCACCAGATTTACAGTTTGTCCATGGCCTCCTTTGCTTGTCACTGTGCGTCTGTGGATGGAGCCACTTGCATTAACACACCTGTACCACTCCCATAACATGCCCACTGAATTGACCATTTTTGCGTGCAGTAGTAGCCACCTCCCAGTCACCCCCCAGGAATGCTCATTACTTTTACACCACCTTTATGATACTGTCTATCCAGATTGCATCAGCATCTTTGTGCATATACTCTGTATAGCGCATGTGCAATAAGGATTTGAATTACTGGGTCAGGCGACCCGGGAATTCAGCACTGACCCATTCACACCGCACAACGACCCGTGTCGACCTGGCAAAATACTGGGTCGATACCAGGTTTTTTGTGCAGTGTGAACGGGGTATTACATTGGTTAAGCCATCTATGTCCTTCAGGTTCTAGTATCCAACCAGATGTTCAGTACTAGGCAGATGGACCAAGTCATGACTTACAGTATTATAGTTCTTTGGGCATAGTTATAAAAAAATATTTTCAGGATATTTCACATTCCACAATGCAAAGTTCACTGGACCTTGACCCTGGTAGCAATCAGATATCATTAGTCATTGTAGCCCATGGGCAATGAATCATAAAACATTCTGGGAGAGGTATCCACAAGGCCACTCGCACATGCATAGTCATTAGACCGCTCACGCACAGTAGCGCGACCAGGCCAGAAAGTAAAGGGATTACTGGGTTGGACTCCTTTCGGAGCCTCGGTAGCTACTTGTGTTTTGTAATTCATCAAGTGAACCCTAATCTCTTATAGGCACAACAACAAATTATAATTATTGGGTCTAAATCCTAATATTTAGTAAATATGCCCCCAAGTGAGGGAACAGTGAAAAGCTCTGGATTAATTTGTGTATTCGGGTTGTTTGAGCTATTACGCCTTTTAATTGCTGCCAGACAACAAAGCTCTGCCATATTTAAAATGCATATTCGTCTTGAAAGTATTGAAATAGTGAATGAAATGTTCATATTTGTTCTCTATACAGGATGTCACAGGACATCAAATCCAGGTACCCTGTACTAAATAGCTCATGTATCGTATCTTATACTAGAGACATTCTAAGTAATTTCATTCACACAGATAACAAAAGATATGCAGTTGAATATTGTATTTTATAGTGATTGCTGTAGTTCTTAATGAATTGTAATTAAAATAATAATACTGTCTTGTGAATGCAACTTCACCTCATACTGTGAGCAAATTGCTTATGAGTATTGCATAGTTAGTCTACCTCAGTGAGTAATGGTATCCCATAATGTGACCTCTTATTCATTAAGCAATAGCATGACAACTAATATAGCTTTTTAAGTCATTAAGGTCAAAACATTAAAATGTTCTCTATCTGATTATTAAGAATTCTGTCAAAAAGTGACACTGTATAATTAAATGTCCAGATTAGGTTCTAAGTCATTCAGAATTCCAGGCAATGGCTTCACTATTCATAATTTAAGAATTCTGGAACACTGACTCATTCATTTTCAAATGAAAGACTGATCCAAGAGTTCCTAACACATGCAGAATTAATTATAGTACTTAGGGTTAACCCATAGTTTGTTATTTTTTTTCAGAGGAAACTCGCCATTAAACATTTTGATGTTTAATGGCGTGTGTATCTGATAATCAATGTGTAAATGTTTTCTATTATGTACTAGTTGCCAGCCCGTCAAAATGACGGAACATCATAACAGTAATGTCAGCACCTGCGACTGCGCGTGCACAAATGGAGCAACACTTAAATTGCTCCGTCGGGCGCAATCTAGTGGCTGCCGGCGCGCAAAACAATTGAACTCCCCCATAGAGGTGAAATAGCTGTATATAAAATGTAAAACATTACCACATTGCTTCTATGATTCAACAAAAAAAAATATTGGCATCTTATTTATTATTCTTTTGCATTTTAGGATGCACCATCTCCAGGATCCTATAATGTTTGTGAATCATATGAGAAATTACACAGTAAAGGGAGATACAAACCACCTAGGACAGTCCAGGCAAAACGAAAACAAGCCTGTTTCCTGACGGCAGTTCCAAGAAATTTGACCCTGCAGGATGACTTTAAAGTGCCAGGTAAAATATTAATTTACTGTATTTACTAGTTCACTTTTGCACCAATTATATGTATATGATGTATGTATTATAAGAACTGAAGTAAAACTGAAAGAAAACTGAAGTAATTGTTTTCAGCAGAGAAATGTGATGTGCCTTTACATGGCTGCTGAAACAAACTGCAGGTTCAATAAAGACAGAGGATGTGTCTAAATTACTAACCCTTCTGAGAAAAAAATGTAGCTGCCAAGAAAAGCTGCTGTAACTCTGGGACAATTATGGGGGTAATTCAGACCTGATCCCTAGGGTGCGTTTTTTACATCCCTGTGATCAGGTAGTCGCCGCCTACAGGGGGAGGGGGAATTCGCTGTGCAGGTGTGCGATAGCATGGAGAGAGAGTGCAGGAGAGCTGCACAAACAGAAGCACAGCCCAGGACTTACTCAGCTGCTGCGATGATCGGGGCCGGAGCTGACGTCACGAATCCTCCAACAAAATGCCGGTTCCCTCCTGAGTTTTTCCGGACACTCCCTGAAAACGGTCAGTTGCCACCCACAAACACCCTCTAACTGTCAATCTTATTGCGATCGCCGGTGCAATCGGATTTTTCGCACTATCACATCGCTTCCTGGCACTCCCCACCGCAGTGGACCGTCACGCCTGTGCAGTGCAATGCATATGCATGCACAGTACAGACCTGATCACTTGCTGTGCAAAAACGCACAGCAGCAATCAGATCTGAATTAGCCCCTAAGTTGCATAAAACACTGAATGAATTTGGAGATTAGTGGGCACTTTTATATATCAGATCTGTCTCCTCTCACCTACATAATCATATTCCCACAAATATATATATATATATATATATAAAGTCCAGAAATGAAGCGCACACACTTAAATAGAAATAGAAGGGTGCCGTGTCGATTCTTAATAATACAATTGTTCCCAATGTTTTACCCAAGGGGGTTAGACAAGAGGAGACCAGCACACCACCAAATGAAAAAATATGAAAACATTTAATGAGTAAATAGCATTATCAGGCCTTTTGAAAAAAGATTCTTAGTACTCATCATAAGTCACTGAGCAGTGGCCCTCATTCCGAGTTGTTCGCTCGCAAGGCGATTATAGCAGAGTTACACACGCTAAGCCGCCGCCTACTGGGAGTGAATCTAAACATCTTAAATGTGCGACCGATGTATTCGCAATATTGCGATCAAAACCGAGTTAGCAGTTTCTGAGTAACTCCAGACTTACTCTGCCTGTGCGATCAATTCAGTGCTTTTCGGTCCCGGCTGACGTCATAAACACACCCAGCGTTCGCCCAAGCACTCCCACCGTTTCTCCAGACACGCCTGCGTTTTTTCCGGAAACGGTAGCGTTTCCTGCCACACGCCCCTAAAACGCCGTACATCCGCCCAGTAACACCCATTTCCTGTCAATCACAATGCGTTCTCCGGAGCGACTAAAAAGCCGTGAGTAAAATTACTTTCTTCTTAGTAAAGTTACTTGACGCATGCGCAGTGCGAACATTACGCATGCGCACTAAGAGAATTCTCACTGCGATGCGATGAAAAATACCGAGCGAACAACTCGGAATGAGGGCCAGTATTCATAGTACAGAACAGCCATCCTAACGGCCCGTTTCGGTTGTCACACCTTCAGCTGACCCCATGATGAAGGTGTGACAACCGAAACGGGCCGTTAGGATGGCTGTTCTGTACTATGAATACTGCTCAGTGACTTATGATGAGTACTAAGAATCTTTTTTCAAAAGGCCTGATAATGCTATTTACTCATTAAATGTTTTCATATTTTTTCATTTGGTGGTGTGCTGGTCTCCTCTTGTCTAACCCCCTTGGGTAAAACATTGGGAACAATTGTATATATATATATATATATATATATATATTCACACACAGCAGTGGCGTGCGGTGAGGTCAGTGGCTGGTGAGGCACTGCAGCCATAATGTTCGCTGAGTCCTGCGGATGACCCTTACCCATTGGAGTTTCTATAATGGGTGCAGTGTGTGCAGTGCACACGGGCCCCTGGATCGAGGGAGGCCCCACACTGCACCCATACATTATATTTCCCCGAGTTGCCCGGAGGCAAGATAAATGTTGGTGCCCCCCCAATAGCCTGTGGGCATCTGTGAATCTTCATTGTTTGTTCTTCATCGCCTACTTGAAAAAGCAGTCAGAAGTTTCCAAAAATGTACTGTACACACCACTTTGACTTACAAACACACACCTTTTATTTACTTATGCGCACACACCTCTTTTATTTAAAAACGCGTATAAACACCCCTCTTTTATTTATAATTGCACACAAACCCTTTATTTACAAACACGCACACACACACCTCTTATTTAAAAACACACACACAAGCGCACCCCTTTTATTTAAAAAAACACACACACACACACACACACACACACACACACCTCTTATTTACAAACATACTCACACCTCTTTCACTTAAAACACAAACACAGGCTGCTGCCAACATTTATTAAAGATGCCCCCTGGCTTCCCTACCTGTAGCTATTGGAGCTGAGGAGAGTGCTTCACCCGGCCAGCTCTCAATAAAGCCTGCGCGCTGCAGCTCCCACTAGATTCAGCTTCTTGCAAGCTGTCTCTGTGGATACCAAAAGGTAGCTGCTTTGTCACTGACACAGCTCCTCCGTCTTACAAAAGCAGGCACCACCCCGCCCTGCCTGCACTGAAATTCGGCTCCTCAGGGTCGCGGATGGACAATGCATCACCATAGGTGTGCGCATCACATTTTATTAGGGGGTGCACTGTTGGAGGGGGGTATCTAGCACCACATTTTGGCAATCCTTTCTATTCCATATGCACCTTACCTATATGGCGGTTTCTCACAACGGGGAACCTCTGAAGAAATGAATTCTCTCTGGGAAGACGGCGTCTTCAGTCAGTATTCACTATTCTTGTAGATATCACATGGTCCGGAAGATGCCTGTTCGTGTAGGAATATAACTAAGGTCATCATCATACAAGAGGTTCAACCAGACTTGTGTCACCTCCTGTACTGTGTCTTTCAGCCACACCACCATCTCCCCCCAACATCTATCAGTCACACCATCATCTCCCCCTGCGTCTCTCTCAGCCACACCATCATCTCCCCCTGTGTCTTTCAGCCACACCATCATCTCTTCTCTTCACCCACTCCCCAATTCTAATAGCACGTCGCCTCCTCTGCCCTTATGCCAGCCTCCTCCCATACTCCCGATGCCAGCAGCATACTCATGTCAATGTCCTCTCCTTTCATGCACCCCTCATATCAGCCTCACCCCCTACGCTTAAGCCAGCTCATGCCAAAGTTTTCCTCCTGCCAGTCCAGTCAGTCAGCCACTGCCACTCTCAGCTGCAAGACAGCAGACCAGTCACCCACTCCCCTCCCCTCACTCTCCTGGCCCCTCCTCAGCCTCAGTGTGTAATGTAATAAATAAAATAAAACATCGCTGATGCTGGAATTTGTGTGTTTGAACAGCTCTGAAAAAATAGAATAGTAATAACAATGTGAGGCAGGGCGCTTGCTATAATGTATCTATGTAGTATGTGTTTGTAGTAATTGTTGTTTTATTGTTGCTAATTGTAGCAGTGAAATACCTGTAAAGAAAAATGGGTTAGTTTAATGTAAACAGCCCTGGGGGACGCTGGTGTCTCTCCGTGAGGCTAGGTTCCCCGCTCCGTGAAGCCGCTTTACTCCGGCCGCGTCTCCTGTGTGCCGTGCTGCTCCCTGGGGCTGCTTGAGATCCCAGCTTGTGTGTCGGCTTTTACGGTGTACTCTATATGAAAGAGTACACTTGGACTGACAGTCTCTTTGGCGGTGCTAGCCTCACGGAGAGACACCAGTGTCCCCCCGTCAGCGTGTACAAGGAGACGCGGCCGGAGTGAAGCGCAGGGCCGGCTCCGGGGCTTGTGGCGCCCCGGGCGGCTTTAGGGGGCGTGGCTTTGTACAGGGGGCGTGGTCATTTACGCCCCCTGTACAGCTGAATTGATGTGCGGTGCGCGATGACGTCATCGCGCACCGCACAGCAAAGGTCTTCTCCACGAAGGGAAACTAGACGCGTAGTTCCCTTCGTGGAGAGGACCTTTGCTGTGCGTTGCGCGATGACGTCATCGCACACCGCACAGTAAAGGACCTCTCCAGGAAGGGAAACTAGACGCGTACGCGTCTAGTTTCCCTTCCCAGCAGTAGCGGCCGGGGGCAGCGGGCAGCAGGGGGCACACACCAGTAGCGGATCTTGCCCTGGTGCGGCGCCCTCCGGAGGGCGCCCTGCGCCCTCCGGAAGGCGGCGCCCCGGGCAAAAGTACTGCTTGCCCGTGGCAAGATCCGCTACTGGTGAAGCGGCATCATGGAGCGCGGAACCTAGCCATACGGAGAAACACCTAGCCACTCTGAGAAGCAGTGTATGCCACCCTCACTTCCTGCCTGCTAAGGTGTTAGGCAGCTTACTGTAAGTGGGGGAGTAATACCTTTGGGTGGTGGGAGTAGCCCACTTCGGAGATTGGTGTGTGACTAGGGCACCCCCTAAGGTAGCACTTGTTCCGCTGTATTTCATAGCAACAAATCAGAGGCGCTTTACTTTTTTTAATCTGCAATAGAAATATAAAGTTAGAATCTGAATTGTTCTGAAAGATAATACAGTTGCCTAGAGAGCAGTTTCCCCACATTGTTATTTTGCTGTAATTAGGAACAGCTGTCAGGTTTTATTTTAATTTCACTTAACAGCATTTTCTCAAACTTTTGGTAATTATTTGTAATTTGAAAATATTTTACTGTGTATATTAGATATATTTGTTCCTATTCAAAGTTTATGTTTGTTTAAATTAGAGATGTGCGTTGGACACTTTTCGGGTTTTGTATTTTGGTTTTGGATCTGGATCTCCGCTCGTGTTTGGGATCTGTATTGGTTTTGCCAAAACTACACTTTCGGGGTTTGGTTTTGGATCTGGATGTTTTTTGAAAAAACATAAAAACAGCTAAAATCTTAGAATTTGAGAGTAATTTTGATCCTACAGTATTATTAACCTTAATAACATTCATTTCCACTCATATTTAGTCTATTCTGACCACCTCACACCTCACAAAGGCCCTCATTCCGAGTTGATCGCTCGCTGACGTTTTTCGCAGCGTATCGATCAGGCTAAAAATCAGCTGTTCTGCGCAAGCGTATGGTACGCAGCGCACACGCGCAAAGTACTTTCACACAAAACTATGCAGTTTTACACAAGCTCGAGCGACGCTTTTCAGTTGCTCGAGTGTTTGTAGTGTGATTGAGAGGAAGTGGGTGTTTCTGGGTGGCAACTATGCTTTTTCAGGGAGTGTGCTGAAAAACGCAGGCGTGCCTGATAAAAACGCAGGAGTGGCTGGGGAAACGGTGGAGTGGCTGGCCGAACGTAGGGCGTGTTCGTGACATCAAACCGGGATCTAAACATTCTGCAGTCATCGCAAGTTAGGAGTAAGTATCGAGCCACTCTGAACGTGCATGACATTTTTTAGTAGCAGAACTGCTAACCTTTCGTTTGCACTTCTGCTAAGCTAAGATACACTCCCAGAGGGCGGCGTCTTAGCGTTTGCACTGCTGCTAAAAGCAGCTAGCGAATGATCAACTCGGAATGATGGCCAATATTGTTTCTAGGCCAAAAGGTTGCACCAAGGTCGCTGGATGACTAAGCTAAGTGACACAAGTGGGCGGCACAAACACGTGGCCCATCTAGGAGTGGCACTGCAGTGGCAGACAGGATGGCAGTTTTAAAAACTAGGCCCCAAAGAGCACATAATGCAAAGAAGAAAAAAAAGTGCAAGATGGAATTGTCCTTGGGCCCTCTCACCTGCCATTATGTTGTATAAACAGGACATGCACACTTTAACAAACCAATCATTTCAGCGACAGGGTCTGCCACATGACTGTGGCTGAAACAATTGGTTTGTTTGGGCCCTCACAAAAAAAGAAGCAATTAATCCCCCCACCAAAAAGAAGCAATTAATCTCTCCTTGAACATACTGGCTCTACAGAGGCAAGATGTCGTCTTCATCCTCATCCTCCAATTCCTTACCCCTTTCAGTGTGTACATCCTTATCCTCAGAGTATTAGGTTGTCCCCACTGGAATCCACCATCACAGGTCCCTGTGTACTTTCTGGGGGCAATTGCTGGTAAAGGTCTACCTGGAGGAATTTATAATTAATTTTGATGAACATCATCTTCTCCACATTTTGTAGAAATAACCTCATATGATGATCGCTGACAAGGTTACCAGCTGCACTAAACACTCTTTCGGAGTACACCCTAGAGGGGAGGGGGGGCAACTTAGGTAAAATAAAGCCAGTTTGTGCAAGGGCCTCCAAATTGCCTCTTTTCCTGCCAGTATACATACGGACTGTCTGACATGCCTACTTGGATGGTGTCACCGATATAATCCTCCACCATTCTCTCAATGGTGACAGCATCATATGCAATGACAGTAGACATGTCAGTAATTGTTGGCAGCTCCTTCAGCCCGGACCAGATGTCAACAGTTACTCCTGACTCCCCTGCATCACCGCCAGCAGGTGGGCTAGGAAATTTTATTATTTTCTTTGCAGCCCCAGTTGCAGGAGAAAATGAAAGAGGAGCTGTTGACGGTTCATGTTCCGCTTGAGTTGACAATTTACTCACCAGCAGGTCTTTGAATCTCTGCAGACTTGTGTGCGCTGGAAAGAGATATACAACGTAGGCTTTAAACCTAGGATTGAGCATGGTGGCCAAAATTGACCACCCTTGAATCCTTGCAAAGAGAATGAAGGGCTCCTTCCTCAAGTCCCACGCACTTAGTAGAATCGCTCCGTCTTAGCTCCTCCTTCAATTTCTTCAGCTTCTTCTGCAAAAGCCTGATGAGGGGAATGACCTGACTCAAGCTCGCAATGTCTAAACTGACTTCACATGTGGTGAGTTCGAAGGGTAGGAGAATCTTGCTCAACATGGAAATCATTCTCCACTGCACTTGAGTCAGGTGAATTCCCCCTCCATTGCCTATTAAATAGGTGGATGTATAGGCTTTAATGGCCTTTTGTTGCACCTCCATCCTCTGAAGCATATAGAGTGTTGCATTCCACCTTATTACCACCTCCTGCTTCAGGTGTGTTTGCTGGCACTCCAGTCTACGTCACGCAGTCGCTGAATGTCAAAATTGGCCCACAATTTTTCGGGCCACCGACAGCATCTCCTGCACGCCCCTGTAATTTCTCAAAAAATTCTGCACCACCAAGTTAATTGTATGTGCAAAACATGGGATGTGCTAGAATTTTCCCAGATGAAATGCACGCACAATATTGGTGGCGTTGTCAGATATCACAAATCCCCAGGAGAGTCTAAATGGGGTAAGCATTGTGCAATGCTGTCCCTCAGTTTCTGTAAGAGATTGTCAGCGGTGTGTCTCTTACTGAAATAGGTGATACACAGCGTAGCCTGCCTAGGAACGAGTTGACGTTTGTGAGATGCTGCTGTTGTTGCTGAGGGAGGCAACACATCTACCCAGTGGGCTGTCACAGTCATGTAGTCCTTAGTTTGCCCTGCTCAACTTGTCCACATGTCCGTGGACAGTGGGTACAACCACATTTTTCAGGACACTGAGGACACTTTTCTTAATGTCCCTGTACAGTCCGGGAATCACTTTCCTAGTGAATTGCAATTTACATGGGATTTGGTACCGGGAAAACAGTATGTCCACCAACTGTCTAAATCCCACTGCAATAATGGCAGATACCAGACGCACATCTAACACCAGCATAGTTGTTATGGCCTCAGTAATCCGTTTTGCTGTCATATTTCATCTTCCTCGCAAAGGACTGTTCGACAGTCAATTGCTTAATTGAAGTAATACAAGTGGTCTTCCGACTTCCTCTCTGGGATGACGATCGACTCCTAATAGCAACAACAGCAGCGGCAGCAGTAGTAGGCGTACCACTCAAGGATCCTCCAGAGAAATCCCAGTTAGGAGAGTACTCATCAGTCATGCCATTGACATGGCCTGCAGGACTACTTACGTTCCTGACTGGGTACAACAGGAAGAAAGGATTTAGGTGTCAGTGGACTACTTATGCTCTTACCCAAAGTTTCTGAACATGACAATGACTTCTGTTGAATGTGCTGCAGGTGATGCATAAGGGAGGATGTTCCTAGGTGGTTAACGTCCTTACTCCTACTTATTATAGATTGACAAAGGCAACACATGGCTTGACACCTGTTGTCTGGATTTGTGGAGAAATAATTCCACACTGAAAAGGTGGCTTTTTTGGTATTTTGCCCAGGCATGACAATGGGCTTTTCCATCCCATGGACAACAACTGTCTCCACTGGCTCCTTATTCAAACAAACCACATCACCATCAGAATCATCATCGTCAACTTCCTCCTCAGTGCCATCTACACCAATATCCTCCTCATCCTGGTGTACTTCTACAGTGACATCCTCAATCTCAATATCAGCAACTGGACTGGCGGTCCTCCTCCTGGCACTTGCAGGGGGTGTGCAAATGGTGGAAGGAGCCTCCTCTTTCTATACTGTTAAGGTCAGGCCTAGACATCGCAACCACGGACACACTTGGACTCTCCTTGGGGATTTGTGATATCTCTGAATGCACAGCTGTTTTTTTCCTGATCTTTAACAAGCTTAATTTTTTTAAATTTTGAGAGGGAGGAGGGCTTCCATCCCCATGAGAAGCTGAACCACCAGTAATGAACATAGGCCAAGGCCTTAAACTTTCCTTGCCACTTTGTGTCGTGAATGGCATATTGCCAATTTTACATTTCTCATCAGATCATTTTTTTTCTGATTATAAGTCTTTGCTTCTTGGATTTTACATGCCCTCTATGACTTTGGGCATCGGCCTTAGCAGACGACGTTGATGGAGTTGCATCGTCAATGTCATGACTGGTGGCAGCAGCAGCTTCAGCACTAGTACTAGGAACTGGAAGTGGTTCCGGATCTTTCACTATTTTTTCCTCCAAATTCTTGTTCTCCATTTCACAGGACAGCACCTCTTTATTATTATTACAGCACACAGAACAGTGCTCCCATTTACGTTCACAACACAAATCTGGATATCCACCAACAATTTCTAGTAAGTGTCTCACCAGTATATTTGAAGTGGACATTCCATCCATACCCGGAAATCTGGTGAATTATGGCCATCCAGTAAATATCAAGCACCTAGCTAAACAGCTTTACAACTAACTGTGCTTTTGCTTAAATACACTTGTGTTGCAATTAACAGCTGGTTTATGTGTGCTTTATTCATGTTTGCATATAAACTAACCAGTTTGACTATATCCATGATAAGACAGTACTGTCTAGTATTTTAATGTTTCCATGTCGTAAATTCCATTGTTTTTAAAGTGATATCAAACTTGTGTTTAAATGTATTTTACTATTTTTTATGAAAAATAAAATGGTTAATTGTTAAACCAGCAGTTAAATCGTTATTCTAATTCTTGAGCGCCCACATTATTCTTCTTTTTACTTTTATTTTAACAGCAGCACCCCTGTATTTTTTCAGCATACCGGACCAGTGTACATTTATTTTCACTGCACCCTTGAATTTGTACAGCCAGCGCTCCTGTGTTTTCACTGCATACAGGAGGACAGTGCCCCTGCCCCCTGTACAACACAGTGACAGCCAGGACAGCAACACCCATGTACAGCTGCAGCAACCCTAACAGCACATGAAACACCAGTGACAGCCAGGACAGCACCCCTAACAGCACAGGGACACCACAGTGACAGGAACAGCACCCCAACATAGCATACACTGACCCCACCAGATGCCACCACCCACTTAGAGATACAGAGGTCTGTCTCCCTCACTCTCCAAGTCTGGAGTGAAAATGGTGGCAACGCGCGACTGTTTATATGGAACCCAAAACCCACGAGAATTCAACAGCAGGATGATGACATTTTGCCTCGTTCTGGACTCAGATTCTTGCTCGGAACGTGATGTTCTGGGGGGTTCGGTTCTCTTAGAACCGAACCCGCACATCTCCAGTTTAAATGTACTTATATGAAATGTATTAACCAGGTTCTACTACTAGGTTTTGACCATTCCTACTGTAATCTACGGAGCAGAAAAATGGGTTCTCTTGTTCAGAATCTCTTCTCATCTGGTGATACTTGACCCCCTCTAACTTCCACAACAATTTATTCTTCTGTTTCAAGAGGTGGCTGATTGAATGACTGCAGTAATTTTGACTTAGAGAATAACAGGAATTGTACAGGTGGTAGGCCTTTTTCATATTATATTACCATACCTCCCAACTTTTATATCTAGGGAGGTGGCATCGGGTGAAGTGGGCTTGGCCTTGTCTAAGTGGACATGGTCACGTGTGCACGGCATCTTTACAAAGATCACTTGCTACTTTGAAGAGCAGCGGGTAATCAAATTCTCCCCAACTGCCCCCTCCCCCGCCTGTGGGACACTGCTGCCTGCAGGGGAAACAGCGGGACAGTATCCCAATAGCAGGACTTTCCCGCTGGAATCGGGACAGTTGGGAGGTACTCATTACTGAACTTCATCCTAATGTACATGTTTAGTTTGTTTTGTTCTTCGTTAGGTTTGTAGACTGATGTCAGAGATTTTGTCCTGAGATACAGCTTAAGGCCCATACACAATAGAAGATTGTGATTTTCCTTGAACTCCCTGACAAATGAGATTGAGTGTACACACTGAGCAATTTTACAAATGGTCTGAACGTTGAACGATCTGCTCTGTTGGGATTGAGGGGACTGAGCTGCATGCATGGACGACTGACAACCTGCTTCCAACGACCACAGGTGCGCGCATCGTTCATCATTTGCTGTGTACACACTAGAACCATCTGAACGATCTGAATGATTTGATCGTTCACAACCATTGTTATCGCTTATATCTATGGAAAAAATCTTCTAGTGTGTATGAACCTTTAGTATTTTTCTCTATGAAGATTTCTTCTCTTTGTCAGTAGTACCATACATTACAGTATGTCTACCTACAAATTCCAAGTAACAATGGATTTACTGCTGTGTACATACACAAGTCTTCTTACATGAAGAACTATACTGCTAAATATTATTTCAAATCTTTTTTCTCCTTTGGCAATTTTTGTTCTAAAAAGAATCTTGATTGAACCCACTTGTAAATATTGCCGCTAAACCCAATATCTTTATGAAAGTAAAATTTTCTCTTGTATTGTTTCTTTTCTTCGCAAATTGAAAAGGCTTCTAGCAAACATTAACACTGCAGGGAACATTCCTTATGAATCCTTCTATCCAAATAATGCCCTTTTCCATATGCCAGTGACCCCCTCTGTGTTATCTAGGACAGAATTGTTTTCATGTACGCAGCAGTGTAATGATATAAAAACCACAGGCACCTTATTTCATCGAAATTAGTAAAATTGGTAGAATTCAGGCATATAGTTGCGCGGACTTTAGCAAGCGTATACATCTACTGTTTCATTTAAAATAATGTATCCAATTATACAATTTGTGAAGACCCTGTTGAACATGTGTAACGATGACATTCCATACAATTTCTGTATAGCTTACAAAAATACATGCTTTCCTATGTGCAATACTCAGAGAGCTGCAGGATTTTCCTTTGTTACAGGCAGCAGTTAAAAATAAGATTACGCTTTGGAATTACAAATGAACAATGGGGAAATCAAAGACTACACAAAGCCATCTATGTGGGGTAAAAGAAAATGATTCATAATAGAAAAAAAAATGTAACTCATTTAGCGAAGATGAAACATCTTTTGAAAGTATCACAGTTGTAAGTGGTGCTTAACAAAACCATTGTGCTTTTTGTAATCCACCATTACTTTTCTTCCATAGAATGTGACTTCTTTTATATCTCGTCTATTACCTGTAAAACATATTTCTATAAAAGTCAAAACTCATACTTTCTGCTTAAATTGATGTTTTTAAGCATAGGTGCGGTAGTAATAGAATTCTGCTCCTAGATACCCCATCTCCAAGTACATTGTTTACATGTAATATTTTGGTCCTGATGCATTGCGTGTACATACCTTAAAAGTGTCCATGGGAAATATGCATATACTGTATTTGCCTATATGTACAGTTGTACACATCTGTGCACTTGGTTCTTTACTAGTCATAAGTGTGCACTTGCAGCTACTGTACCCTATGCTACGTGCAAAAGATCCACCTCCAAACAGGTGTATTTTCATTTATGTCCATGTCTCCATAGTCTATTTTTGTGTGGACACTGAACTTTACCCCGTTCCAACCAAATTACACCTCTTTGGTCAAAAATGGGCATGCAACTGAAATTCTTACTTGTTTTAAAATGACGCACATGACCTGCTAACTGGAGCCGGCATTAAAGCTTCATCTCCCACGACAGCTTCTGTCCTCTTGCTGCTGCCTCTTCCCACTGGTTGGGGATGCTCACTCCTGCTTCTTGGTCTATTCCTACAGTACATGCAATCTTACTCTGTGCCAGAATATTTGTAGGTCTCATCCTGTGCTCCAGCATCTTAGTTCCTTGATAAAGCTAAATATTTATCGTATATAAAACACTTTAAGAGGTCTAAGAACACTGTACGCTATCTACGTAAGAAATACCGTAAGGGTACGCCAGTTGCGTAACGATCGCTCAACCGTAGTCGAGACGCTCAAGCGTCACGTTCGCTTACGGCCCAGAGATCACAGGCAGGCACGCTATTGGCTGCCGACTAACGTAATGATTCGCTATAGCGTAGCGGACGCTTGGGACCACGAGGAGATCTCCAGCGGTGCAGACGCTTACGACGTTAAACCTTTATATCTATACCATTAACAACGAAATATACAGTAAACCTTAGTGTGGTGATAGAGTGTAAATGCAACCTGGTGTAACCTGATTAACTACAAAGCTGCTTGGGCGTCACCGACGCTCAGGGAATACTTAACACTATAAGAAATACACAGATACCTGGGCTTAGGGTCCAAAACCTATTATATGTATTATGACTATTATACTTGCAAAAGAATCACAGTACAAAGCATACACTACAATATAACATAGACTAACTAACCAGATAATTACACAGGAAATACCATACAATACAATACAATACAATCAAGGGAAAATAAGGGAAAAAGAGAGGAGAGAGAGATGGCTCATAATAACATCAAGACAATATGACTGCGGAGAAAACTTACGCACAAGGGGATACGATCGCATGCGCCTCGATATCCAGCTCCCGATTATCAGCAATGAGAACCGTTGAAGAGAGTGAACTGGATACGGTCGGCCTGCCTATTTATGCCCCACACACAATACAATTCAATGGTCCCTACAATCTCATTGTTCATTGGACACAGGAATTCGGCTTCGCATTATAACAAAAGGTCATAGGTTGATTCATGCAGGTGGGCTGTGACTGTTTCCAACTGTTCAGGTGGGTGGGATACTGGGTTTCCCGCCGCATGACTAAGTAAGAACAAATAATAGTAAATGGACATAAACTTCTTATGTCCATAACTATTCGCACGAGCGACTAATCCGCTCCAAACCAACACCGGAATATTGCTATTTAAATACTCTTCCGATGGGTAGCAAACACTACTGTATGACCCCTGTTAGACCCTTCGTACAATACAAAGAGGGATCTCTCTGTTCAGGAACATGCTATGTTAACTAAACTTTCAGAATCTATCAAAGGGACCATGATCTACAAAATACATTATTAGTGAAAATATGTAACGAATGAGTCGCACGCTACGATTACATAAACTCTACCGTAAATACGCATACCGTGCGCCTGCGGGTGCCCGCGACTGTGAGTATGTGCACGTACGGGAGAGCGTACGCATGCGCAGTGCGGACCAGTATGAGGTGCAAATATGGTAGTGTGCATAGAGATATTTTTCTGACTTTGACAGTCCACCCTTTGGCAGTCAATAATAACTGCCACCTTCTAAAACATTTCAAAAGGAGAAAAATATATGTCAGGGGTTAATTCATTTACATGGTTGGGTAAGGGAGGAGAGGAGATGGTAGGAAAAGGGTATGACCTAGTGAGATAGCAGAAGCATGTGTGTATGAATCCGTGCTTGGGGGTCATGTATCATCGTGCCGTACGTGTTTTAAATCAAGCTTCGAGGTATTGCGAAGTATACATGTGAATTCCTTCTTATCCCGTGGTACGGGTCTGTGGATGGGCTGTCAAACTTTACCGAGCTCTTTTTGGCTTTGGTTGTAACAAAATGGGGGAGCACATTCTAGTTGATGATACATGAATGGGGGAGATATGTGATTGCTGATATCTGTGCCTGTATTCCCTATCGACTATGTGTGTCATTACCTGAGGGTTGTAGAGATGAAGATAAAGAACACTTATGGAAAATGCAGTGGTATTCTATGTCAGGTTAATGTACATCTGTCGGTTGAAGTTTTGTTCGGTATCAGTTGAAAGTCGTCTTCTTTGCGCTGTTTTGCCCATTAGGTGCGAGCAAAAAGCTTTGTCAATGCCATTAGATTTACAAAAAAAATGTTGGGCTAGCGTAAGTTTAAGAATTCTAGGGAAACTGGGGATCCATGGCAAAGTTCATCAAATGTCCGTATCTACAGTGGTCAAAACTTCTTCTTTGGTCAATCCGTTGTCTGTATAGCGTCTCGTCAACTTCCTTGTCCAAGTGGGTCTTGTTACCTTGGAGAAAACGGAAAAACAGGTGAAAGAAACGGACCGTAGAAATCGCATTTTCATCACATCATTGTTTCTACATTTGGGTCATAAATCAAGTACAGGTTAATTACAGTTTCCTCACTCCTTAAACTCATTACCCTAGTACGATGATTGCACTTCATTAAAGCCTGACCGCATCTAAATATCAATCCAATCGATATGACAACACCTAAGATACATAGGAGAAACTTCCCAACATCCATTATGACTCCTTGAGCCCAGTCTCCTAAACCAGAAAACCAATTTCGCGGGTTCAACCATGACACCCAACCAGTCAGCTCATTACCTACAGCAGCAAGAGTGAGATTGTGTCTCCTGCGAAATTCCCACTTCAATTGGAGAATATCGTCCATCTTTTGGTCTATGACCTCGACCGGATCCTCGGTGCTATTCGTAATATATGTGCAACATTTCACGCCGTATTGTGTTGCCAGTGTGACACAATATCCGCCTGTCACTGCTGTGAGGTAATTGAGAACCATTCTATGCTGTACCAGTTCTGTTTTGTAAGCCTGAAGTTCTCTTATAGTATACCTAAACGTGTCATCATGCATTTCAGTGATATTATCTAACAAATTGGCGAGCGCAGAAATGTATTTATAATTCAGCACTCCTCTAGCGGTGCGGGTGAAATCTAACGCGATTAAGAATTGAATCCCGTTGGATTCACTTATCAGATCAGAGGCCGGATGCTCTGTCTTCTCTATCAGGTGCCTTTTAACAACGTGCTCATAATGGGTGTGAGTATAAGGAGCTTGGGCACCACGGTGTATGTCTTTCATTTTGTCATGTGATACAGTCATTACTTCAGGCAGTACTTTTCCAATATAACACAATCCTTCAGAGTTTGGGGCAAGCCACTTGTACGCCTTTCTCCCGCATATGAAATATGCATCATCGGGGAGAACATATGGGACGGAGTAGGACATAACCATATTACACACCTTCCATGTGAAATCTCCTAACCCTAATTCTTCCATCTGCTTAGTACACGTATCAGGTTGTATGATATGTGCACAGTATCCTGGTGATACCTCTCCAACTTTAGTAATCCTATTTCCTAAGGTATACCTATACCGGAAAGATTTTCCTCTACTGGCTATGTGGCGTACAAGCTCTGTATCTGTAGGCATTCTATCTGCTCTATGCGAAAAGGTCATGGTGTGATTACTCCATGACACTTCCCAATTTCCCGGTTTTCGGGGATTGGAGATGTTGAAACATAATAGGGACCTATCCACATGGTATTGGTGGAGCTTCAAACTAGGAGGGCTGGAGATATTAAACCTCCGGTCCACCGGTCTCCCACCATTTAACTCAAGTACCTCCTCTATCGTTAAAGGAAATGGTACTAGCCCTGATTTGCTATGACCCTGAGGTACTTGAGAGCATACCCAACAATCTGTTTTGTTTAACACATTACCCACTAAGGAGTGATAGTCACTCAATGGATGCCGGTCCATATGGATATTAAAACTGGATTGGCATTTCTTAATGCACCCATCCTCAATGACATTGTTACAGAGCCCACAGATACAGTTTTCTTCAGCTAACAATCCTTCACAATTCCTTCTATGGTCAATGCTATCGGATCGTTTTCTGATACTCGCCTTTGCTTGTTGATTATGTTGTTCTCGGAAAACTACGCCTCCATCTTTATCATCAGAACCCATTCCAGAACCTCTCTCGACCTCCATGGTACTCTCTCCGGAACAGACTGCTCTGGTCAACATCATGGTTAACAGGAAAATCCGGATCACAGTCTCTTGGGTCAAGTCCATCTTATAGGAGGAAAAAAGAAGAAATTTGTAATGGGGGTACAGAAAATCAGTTTGAGGGGGAGAGAAACTTGTTACGATAATTAGTTCTCTCGTCTTGTTGTTCTTCTTGTTCTGCTGTCTTCTCAAAGGTGCTGTCTCTCAGTCTTCCAAACGAACATTCTGGTGATGCAATATTCCCTCCAAACCAGCGATCTTTCTGTAAGGAGCAAAAATCTTGCATTACCATTTGTCTAACTGATGGGTGACATACCATCTTTAAAACATGAAAGCATGAGTGAGAAGAGAGAGAAAACAACAACAGCAAAAAAAACAAAGAGAGAGAACAATTTATGTGCATGTGTATATTACTTAAATCAACAATAGCCATCAATAGGAAAAGAGAGAAAAAAAAAAACATTTTTCAAACATTTCAAAACACTGTCAGATCATCAGGCTGTCATATCTACATGTCCAATGGTTTCCTTGCGCAGTCCCTCCCCCCAGCACTTCCATATTCCATTGTCTGTATCTGGCCAGAATACATTGGTGCGGATAGGTCATGCTGGGGTTTGGTAGACTTCTGCAAAGACCAAGTATGTATGCAATGTTTGAATCCTACCAATAATCGTCAGAGATGGGGAGAGAGAAAACGAAACATTTTACAGATACATTTACAACGTTTCACCCGGTCATTCCTGTGTTTTCAGGGAATGACCTCCCAATTTATTAACTATAACCTCAGGCTTACCATCAGTCCTAATGATCACCTTTCCTGACTGCACATTATGGGTGTGGGCCAAAATTTTTCCTATATGATCCCTGATTATAATTTTGTGTGTTATAACTTTGCTCATTTCTTGGTCTAGGGGGTCTGACTTTATGTGGGTTATTACAGTTGCTGGCATAATGCCCTTCTCTTCTACAATTATAACAAATCCTTGGTTTCCTCCAAGTGTCAATGACCTGAGGTCTTGGTTGATTTGATGCCTCCTCAAACGCTCGGATGTTCATCGCCATCAACCGTTCTCCCTGCGCTTCCCTGGTTCTTTGGATATTGCGGTCATGCTCGATAGCGGACTCTCTTAATGCAGCCACCGAGATGCCTCTCCAGTGAGGTATGGAGGTTTGTACCCTGATTTTTAGTGTGTCTTTTAAGCTGTCCATTAATACAGACACAGCTACCTCTCTGTGGTGTACGTTAGTGTCAATGTCATCTATACCCGTGTACCTAGCCATATCCTGCAGAGCCCGGTGAAAATACTCTGATGCGGATTCACCTTCTTTTTGTTTTATTGTAAAGATTTTATTCCATTTTACTACTGTGGGAAAATATTCTTTCAACTGTAGATTGATTCTTTTTACATTATCTTGGTTATACTCGTTTGTTAGTGGCACTTCCTCATCTAGCTTACAATCAGCGATAAATTTCAATGAATCAACATCGGGGGGTAAACATGCCCTCAAAACTGTCCTCCAATCTTTGTTATTTGGCTCTGCAGTGTGTCCTAGCACTCTAATGTATCTTTGACAAGCAACTAAGTCTTTCCTGGGATCAGGAAATTCAGACAGAATTGTTCTTAATTCTGTTCGGGAAAAGGGGCAGTACATGGCGATGTTCCTGACGGGGGTGACTCCTGAAGAGTCAGTTTTCCCATTTGGTACTGCAATTACCCTGACAGGATTAAGTCCAGTAACGTCATTCTGAATTGATTCTACAATATGAGGTACATTTGTTTGTGCGTAATGTATAATACCATACGTACCTGTGGACACGACCTCACCTGACCCTCCATTAGGGGGTTTGTTTACAGTCTTTACCGATTGGGTCGCGTCCACCTGGATGTCTTGTGTGATGGCTTCTGGAAGAGGTGCCGACATCGTTCTGGGTTCACTTTCTTGTTGGTGTTCCTGAGGAAAGTTTAACATGGGGTGCGACTTGCATGGGTTAATAGTTGTACATTCAACAGTATTACAATTAGCATTGTTACATTTATTACACTTATTCTTATCATCTATACTACAGTTGCTAAGAGCGTTTTTATTGTTCACCCTTGTGCTTTTCTCCGCAACCACAATCCCCTCCATTGCCATGTCTCTCCTCTCAAGATGAAAGTTAGGTAAGTAAGTTACATTTCTCTGCATGTCACTTTCCTGTAGCCATATCTGCAAACAATCATAATGCTTGATTCGTCTCTTTGCTGATTTAATGAGACATATCCTTCTCCTTAAATTATGCAACACCTCTAAGTCAAAACTACCTATCCCGGGAAATGGTGCCTTATCCCCCGCAGTCATTCGTGTCCATTCATCACAAAAGGTCTCAGTGTGGGGACCATACCTCCTCCACATTACTAACCGAGCAGACCCTCGGGGTCTGCAAGCCTCTGGAGTCTGAATCCTGACCTCCGACCGTCTCTGTATTGTGCACTTGGCTGCCATTGTGGACCTTTCTAACACAGAAAAACTTCCTAAAATGCACCAAACACAGAACTTTGTTGGAAATCCTTAAAGCTCTTCCACTGAACTTCTTCTGCTCCGGGTATCTCCGGTCCGCCTTCTAGCAGACACGTGTAGCCGTTGCAGGCCCTATCTTTAGAGATTTTCCTGAGAAAATTCCCTTCCTTTTTCTTTACACAAATCACGCTTGCATGTGCTCCCTACAACACGTATGAGGGCAAGATTTACGCATGGATATACGACCTCATATCACGTTGCGTTATTGGTCACACATACAACCGTGCGGTCCAATCGTACCACTTATAGACACTTGTTGCCCATAAATGGTAGGATCATTGGCCAGAGCGTAATACAACGAAAACTTTATCACACTCTGTTGCACGTTTTCACTTCAGGCCGTGCTCATAGATCACACAGATCACAAAGTCCACAAAGCGGGATTCAATACCGTTTTATCACATAGATCACAAAGTCCACAAAGCGGGATTCAATACACTCATACCGTTTTCAACCCACTATCATTCTTATAGTTTTCTGATCAGAAAAAAAATCATTTCCCGTAGTCTGATAGCTCTCCCCAGAGGTGTTGCAGTAAAGTAAGGTATTTAAACTAAGTTTTGGAAAGCTGAAATCAATTTGTGCTATTTATCGCTTTGCGTTATTTACCGCGTTGCGCTACTTATCGCCTGTTGTTTGAGTTACGTGGGCGTACCCAGACGCTCCGTTGCGTAATATACGCTGCGTGCGTCGGCCTTTGGATTGCGTACGCAAGTCTTTGTTAGAGACACGTGTACGCAAAGCAAAGATCCACCGTAACACAATTTATACTTTTATCAATGTAGATGATCCTTGATCATCTACCACACACCACACTGACTTCGCCTTATCTCCCAGGCAAAAACTGTGTGTTTGTCTACACTTTAACTATATTACCTTTACTCAAACTATTGAAATAGCGGCAAATCTCTCTCAGCACGTTTATCAACTATAAACTGGCAAACAGGAGAGTGACATACGAAAATACACAAATGAAAAGGAAATGCAGATATATATGTGTGCGTGCAAGACAGAAAAATAAACAGTTTTAAAAGACACTAGCGTTTTGCTCTTACCTCCGGTTCCCGGATTCCTTCAGCACCCTTTACCTAAGCGAAGCAGACGCTTATCCCGTCAGCACTACGAGGGATACAACCTCCCGCCCTTTGCTGATGGATAATGTCTGCTGATATTACCTAGTGCAGATATGTGAAGGACTGGACGGCCCCCAATTGATAAAGCTAAATATTTATCGTATATAAAACACTTTAAGAGGTCTAAGAACACTGTACGCTATCTACGTAAGAAATACCGTAAGGGTACGCCAGTTGCGTAACGATCGCTCAACCGTAGTCGAGACGCTCAAGCGTCACGTTCGCTTACGGCCCAGAGATCACAGGCAGGCACGCTATTGGCTGCCGACTAACGTAATGATTCGCTATAGCGTAGCGGACGCTTGGGACCACGAGGAGATCTCCAGCGGTGCAGACGCTTACGACGTTAAACCTTTATATCTATACCATTAACAACGAAATATACAGTAAACCTTAGTGTGGTGATAGAGTGTAAATGCAACCTGGTGTAACCTGATTAACTACAAAGCTGCTTGGGCGTCACCGACGCTCAGGGAATACTTAACACTATAAGAAATACACAGATACCTGGGCTTAGGGTCCAAAACCTATTATATGTATTATGACTATTATACTTGCAAAAGAATCACAGTACAAAGCATACACTACAATATAACATAGACTAACTAACCAGATAATTACACAGGAAATACCATACAATACAATACAATACAATCAAGGGAAAATAAGGGAAAAAGAGAGGAGAGAGAGATGGCTCATAATAACATCAAGACAATATGACTGCGGAGAAAACTTACGCACAAGGGGAAACGATCGCATGCGCCTCGATATCCAGCTCCCGATTATCAGCAATGAGAACCGTTGAAGAGAGTGAACTGGATACGGTCGGCCTGCCTATTTATGCCCCACACACAATACAATTCAATGGTCCCTACAATCTCATTGTTCATTGGACACAGGAATTCGGCTTCGCATTATAACAAAAGGTCATAGGTTGATTCATACAGGTGGGCTGTGACTGTTTCCAACTGTTCAGGTGGGTGGGATACTGGGTTTCCCGCCGCATGACTAAGTAAGAACAAATAATAGTAAATGGACATAAACTTCTTATGTCCATAACTATTCGCACGAGCGACTAATCCGCTCCAAACCAACACCGGAATATTGCTATTTAAATACTCTTCCGATGGGTACCAAACACTACTGTATGACCCCTGTTAGACCCTTCGTACAATACAAAGAGGGATCTCTCTGTTCAGGAACATGCTATGTTAACTAAACTTTCAGAATCTATCAAAGGGACCATGATCTACAAAATACATTATTAGTGAAAATATGTAACGAATGAGTCGCACGCTACGATTACATAAACTCTACCGTAAATACGCATACCGTGCGCCTGCGGGTGCCCGCGACTGTGAGTATGTGCACGTACGGGAGAGCGTACGCATGCGCAGTGCGGACCAGTATGAGGTGCAAATATGGTAGTGTGCATAGAGATATTTTTCTGACTTTGACATCCTATATTTTCTTACATTATTTTTGATCTTGATCTCATGTTCTTGAGCATGAGTCAGGGGCAAACAGATTTTATTTGGTGGAGGGGTTGTGTCCGTTTATATATGTTTCTACAGATACAGGGCTTCACCCGATTTACTGTATAAAGCCCTACAGCCGTCAATAGCCATCGCTGGGCTGGAGTACTCCTGTGATGCTTTGCATGGGGAAGCTAGTTATTGCATTTTTACCAAGGACAGTGGCAGTAAATATACTGGCATCTATTCTCATAAGCTGTTGCCATGTCAGAGGAAATTTTAAAAACAGCGGTTTCCATTTAAAAAAAATATATTAAACTGCTTTGTAACTTTAGAAATTTACATTTTTATTTATTTCTAATTATCAACATATAAGAAAAAAATTGTTAGTGCTGTACAATTTAAAAGATAAAGAAGAGTAAGAAAACAGTGGACGTAAAAGTATAGGGGTGAAATGTATGTATGTATGTATGTATGTAAGTATATATATATATATATATATATATAGGTTGCAGATTAAATTACTAGTGTAGCTGCAGCCGGTGCCCTCGCAGATACATAGATACAGAGTCCAAAGGTGCAGCACTCATGGCTTAAATAGAAAAAACTCAGATGCGACTGAAAGTTATGAACGTTTCAGTGCATTTTCAGACTGCTGAAGTTGTATCTTTAGAAGTGTGTGAAAATCAGTTAATTAGATGCAGGTATTCTTGAAGATACAGGCAGAATCGAAGATGGTTCTGAAATTATGGTTCTGAAATCAAAGATGGTTCTGAAACTAGGAATTCACATATCCTTTTTACAACGGTTTGATTCGATGTGTTTCTGTGTAAAAATGCAAAGTCATCCTAGCTGGTAAATATCAAAGTCTCTCAAAAGATTTTCTTTGCCATGTATGTGCACTGACCCCCAGTTCCCTCTGAATCTAGTTTGAGACATTTTTATATTTTGTTTCCCACTAATGAGGATGAGCGAAACAACACTGTATATTTCACAATTCACCTTACAGTACATCTAAGGGAGATAGAATCAGTTCACAAAAGTAAAACTGGAAACTTCATAGAGATATTCTTATGTCCACTAGCAGCCCAGGAAGTGTATGTGATGTGTGTATGTATGAATATAAAATAAAACAGGAGTCACTTTTGATTAATGTGACTAAAAATATATATGTTGTTTAACTTTTTATTTGTACTTTTTTATGTCACCTGTCATTTGGTATAAAGTAATTCAAACTTTTATAAAACAATGAAGATGATTGTCGCATAAAATAGACTTAATTTAGTTTGCCCTGTAATCAACACTTCTAATATATGATTTATATTTATATTTTCTTCTTAAATTGTTATTTTTTAAATCTAAATTATTTTCACAAGGGTTTTCAAACATAATCACTACAGTTACTGCAGTACATTTGCAATTTGTACAAATGACTTCCTATTTATTTTGATGCTCACCATCTTTATGCACATGTGAATACTCCAACAATTGAATGTGTCTATCAAGGTCAATGCATTTTTGATAGGGTGATGTAATTGAAGAATTAGATGTGCATCCTCCCAACTGTCCTGATTTTAACAGTAGTCAAAACTTGAGAGGACTGTCCTGCTGTTCCAAGGTCAGCACATTTGTCTTGAGTCCGAGGAAGTTAGAACATATGTCAGGTGTATCTGGTGCCCATAGCAAATGAAGCATGATTCATGGGGTGGAGTGTTAAAGTAAGCCCAGTGCTTCAGGGCATGACTGCCCATGGAGTGTCCATGTGCCCTAATGTGGAAAAGACCTATTTCAGAGGAGGTGTTCCTGTATCCCAATTTAGACATTTCAAATGTTTGGGATGTATGGATTTGTTAGTTACACCTAAAACCCATGCCAAATGTTTTTTTAAGATTCTTAATAGGTGTTAGTGGTCAATTTATCAAAGACATAAAGCATTACAGACTGTGAATTGAATGTTACCGTTTTTGTATTTTATGAAGATTGGAGGGATATATAGCTGAGCAACAGCATTTTAAGAAAAGGCTTCCCAAGATTATAATGACTATGCACTATGATTGGGACATGCAAGAATAATAAAGTTGTATTTATTATAATAAATAAATGGTATAATGTTTAATTTAAGTATTTGTCACAAAATATCTCTGAAAATTCTAATTTGTATAGCGCGAGACATTTTTTTGGTATGCTTAAAAGCATTTGTGATGTCAGTCATCGCTTCATGTAGAATGGTCAGTTATCAGCTGTATTTGATTATTGAACTTCTCACAGTATACTTTAAGCTTGATTTAACCTTCTTGTAAGATAGATAGATAGATAGATAGATAGATAGATAGATAGATAGATAGATAGATAGATAGATAGATAGAAATCAATCTGGGGGCACTCTAATGTGGTATAATTTTAAATGGAGGGCACCTCAATGTGGCACTATAGTGTGGCATAATATGAACAGGGAGCAGATGCAGAACTCTGGGAGGCAACGGAGTCATCTGCCGCCGGGCTCCTGCTCTGAAGGGGGGCACCTCTCCTCCTATTCTGTGACACCATTGAATTAAGTTAATTGATAGCTGTCGCTGTTTTTTTAGTGGCCGACTTCCTCACTGGTCCCCGCACCTTACAAGTCACACCCTCTTTATTATACTGAATATACACATTTTACAAGTATCACACCCAGGATTAGAAACCACAACCTATTACACTGGAAGCAGACACCTTACTGATGAAGCTGTTTGCTCCTGTATAGGAAATTTGAGAATTTTAACTATATGAAGATACTTCTCTGACAATTACACGTAACTTCATATAGTAAGAATTCTCATGCTTCCTCTACAGGAGCAAATAACTCCATCAGTAAAGTGTCTGCTGTTAGTGAAACAGGTCATGGGTTCTAATCCTGGGTATGACTGCTAAGAATTGTGTGATGAAAAATAAAAGTAAATTAAATGTATAAATACAGTATATACATTTTTTTCAGAACACTACACACAAACACGCACGCACGCACGCGCGCACACACACACACACACACACACACACGCATGCATGCATGCACGCACGCACGCACGCACACATTTATTTATCTTAATATAGGAAATAGGGGGGGCACCAATATTTATCTTGCCTCCGGCAACTGGGACGAACTTACGCCACTGACAGGGAGCACTGTAATGAAGTAAAATTTGAACTGGAGGGCACTATAATATGGTGCAATATTAATGTGCCACAATATATCATAATGTGAATTTGGGGTACTGTGTGGCATAATGTCTACAATATGACGTAATGTGAACTAGAGCACTACTATTATTCAGAAAGTAAACTAATCTGGGGCATATCTTTAACTATGGCACTTCTATGGTTCATAAAATGATCTAGGCATTATTATATGGCATAACATTAACAATTGATGTGGAGAGGTGTTTCTCTAGAAGCACTGGGACATAGGCCCTTCAAAATGTTGCTCTGGGATCCAAAAAGTTCTGGCTACAGCACTGCAGAATTACCAGAGAGTCATATAACAAAAGAGATAAGAATTGCAAAATAGATCACTTACATAGTTCATATCATCTACAGTATATGGGCGGTATTCAAATGAAATATCACGCCCAATCTCCTTTCTAAAGTTATCCCCATTATCGCACATATCGCACCCATAGTAATCAGGTTTGGCTTGGTAAAGGGTTGGGCGCTCTCGCTACTCCGGGGGTAGCTAGCTGAAATGATTATACCACGCCAGTAAGCAGAAACAGAACGGGTGTGGAAGGGGGTGAAAAGAATTGAATACCGCCCTATGCCTGGTACAGTACAGAATGAGACAGCACTTCAGTGACACTCAGTTATTTTTAAAAAAGCAGGTTTTTTTATGTTCTTATCGGAGGTTAGTTTTTATGCTAATGTGGGAAGGAAATCCCACGTGGAGGTGAATCAGAACTAATTCAGAAAATATTTTGTAATCTATTATCTTCCTTATATTCCCACTGTCACCAGCCAGAGACACGATTCACCATTCAGTAAAAAGGACACAACATCATGCACATTTGCATATAACATATGATGTTATTCTGACATTTCTAAGCTCCATTATGCAATATACTGCAGCTTTTCTGCACAACAGTTGTTTATAATTCCCACACCATGTGCAATTTCAGTTTCTGAATTTAAACTTACACACAAATTCTCAAAACATAAATGATGAAGAAATGTGTTTTATGGTTCATATTTGCCTTGATTATTATCTTTCATCTATGCTTCTTGCCAGGATATGGATTCTACTGAGCTGCACATCCCTGTTAAATAACATGTATAACACTTGTTGATTACCCTACTCCCATCTGGGAAAAAGATAATTTAGGCTTGTTGGCTGTCCGGTCATTGATGTACATACTGTACGTTAAACTGATTACTTGACCAATTGTCCTCTTTGAAATGGCTATTTATTTTCCTTCCCTCTGTGGGATTTCCCAGCCACATTCCAAAATCACTTCATCCAGGATAAATAATTTAATGTTAATTCTGTAATGTTATCACAACAAAGGAACTAATGAAGAGTTGAACTCAAGTTTTCCTGTTAGTACACCAGCATTGCATGCACAGAGAAACATGCATAATATTGGCCTATACACTGAGTGGTACTCATCTGAGACCGCACCACCCTATCGATAAGCTTGGTTTCATCATCATCATTATCAGTACACACTTACACCAGTCTTAGCTCTGGTACAAAGAAACCTTCTGAAAATAGGTATATCTTTCTCTATGCACAACCTTGCATAACCCCATTCCATCAACTTCTCCTGAACATGCCCTCACAATGCTTGGCCTACTCGCAAATGTTCCATTACTTCCCAGGTATGAACCTCCAGCCATAAAAGGAGGTGACTGAGTAAACACATGCTTGAAATACTCCTCTTCCTTAGATGGAGGGTGTATTGCTGGACTGTGAAATAATAGCTCAGCATTACGCTCCTAATGTTATTATATGCTTATGCATATTGTAACGACTTTATGATATTGGAGAGTACAGGGCAAAGGTCACATTAATGGATACCCATTACCTTTTGTAATCCTTGCAATTGCACCAAAATACTTTTTGTGAATTAAGGACATCTATCTACTGTACTTGCACACATTTCTGAAAAATGTATTTGGCTTTACAGTAGTCATTACAGTGAACAACATTTTTTAATGATACCCATATTCCTAAACATTGTTAATGGCCATTATAATGCTATAAAGAGGCACATCGGATTCCGGCTCGGATCTCAATGTACGGGTGGGTTTGGTTATCCGAGAACCGAACCCGCTCGTCTCTGGAGATAATAGCTGGAAAATACCCACTGATAAACTATTGAAAACAGTCAACATTGAAAAAAAAGAAAGAGATAATAAAGCAAAAGAAAGTAAGAAAGCAAAGTGATGGCTGGAGTGTTTGTGCAGGGCTATGTGACTAGCATTTTATAATTCCTGTTCCTGTGTGCCCTGAATACATGACTGGAAATATACTAGACTTACATTGTAGTCCAAGCTAATGTTATTGCTGTTAAATAATTATTTGAGAAGATTGTATTTTCATACATACCTACTGAATATGTTGGTGATATTTAATTTAGCATAATGACATCCCCTAGATTTGACGAGCGCAATTAAATTAGATGTGTAATTAAATGAGAATTGCTTTACATTGAGCCAGAACCTATTCCCTTTGTGGTGTTTGTCATAAGCTTTGATTAATACCTCATACATGGCTCTTCTTTTTTCATTACACTGTTTGCCATAAAAATGAAATATCAGAATTAGAATGCCTCATAAAGTTTATGAAAGACTATAAACTAATAGATTTATTGCCCTAAGAATTAGAGATCAAAAATATTTTCTCCAATGTCTCTTTTTTTTAACCATTCAGCAAGTCAGCAGTAGCTTATGAAAAGTTTGTATTTTATTAAATGTGACTAATAAAGGTTTGACAATATAATTACCACTATATTGGTAAATAAATGCATTTAAAAACATACTCTTGCATGAATCTATCTGAGGTAATGGCTAACTTGTAGCTATAACTTGTTCTGTATACTGATCAAATTGCTAGGTAACACTAGTCTGTAAGGATGTCTCTACAGTATCAGGGGTTCATGCAAAGTTGGACATAATTGCTTTTAAATAATAAATTACTTAGCTTAACATTTCTTACCCTTCTTGCAGTCCCTCGCTGTGTCTTAGTAAGCTATAAAGACTATGGGGGTAATTCAGACCTGATGGCAGCAGCACATTTGTTAGCAGTTGGGCAAAACCATGTGCACTGCAGGGGGGCAGATCAGGTTCACAGCCAGAACTTTGTGGGCCCCATAGCAACATTTTGAAGGGCCCACCATCCCAAAGCTTCTAGAGAGACACCTCTCTGGAGCTTTTGTTTTTTTATGCTCTATAATAGTGCCTTAGTTAATTTTCTGAACCATAGTAGAGCCTTATTTAATGTTATGGTTTCTTTTATGAATTGCAGTAGTGCTTAAATTCACCATATGTCACATTTCAAAGCTGCCAGTACACATTATGCTGCACAGTACCCCCAATTCACATTATGATATATAGTGCATAAGATATATAATTCATATTCTGACTCATTACAGTGCCCCGGTTTATATTATATAACATTAAAATGTCCACCAGTTAATTTTATACCACACTACAATGAGCAAGTCAAGGAGCTTACCTAGATATTTTGCAGGCCCCAAGGAAAAAGTTTGAAAGGACCCTTACGTACCACCCAATGGCGAAAAATATATATAACACATGTAACTTTGACAGGGAAGGTGGACCCCTCTCAGCTCTGGGCCCCATAGCATCTGCACTCCCTGCACCTATTGTAGCTAAGCCCTTGGGGTAGATATAACATGTGCAGAGAGAGTTAGATTTGGGTGGGGTGCGTTCAAAGTTAAATCTAAATTGCAGTGTAAAAATAAAGCAGCCAGTATTTACTCTGCACAGAAACAATATAACCCACCCAAATCTAACTCTCTCTGCACATGTTATATCTGCCCCCCCCCCCCTCCTGCAGTGCACATGGTTTTGCCCAACTGCTAACAAATTTGCTGCTACGATCAACTCTGAAAAAACCCCTATGTGACATCATCCTGGGCTCTGATTGGTGTATACAGTATTTCCAGCCATTTAGCAATCAGTAAGTCTGGAGACATCCCACTACTCTGAATGGTGAATGACCAGGTAGAATGGTAAACTTGATTGTATAACTGGAACTTCAGACATCTCTAAAAAAACATGCTAAACTTTGCTCAACATGTGAACCTATCCTTGGCAGTCAAATAGACTACTTTGTAGCTAGTTAAATATTCAAATTCATTAACTATGTGTTCCTAATTGTCAAATATTTATCAATAACAAATAATTATAAATAATAGTACAATGTTAGCCTGTCTGTACTAATCAATAACTCCAAGATGTGTCTATAAGGCGCCCATAACTTTATTGTGATTACATAAACCTTTCTTAAGCTAGCTTATCACTAAAATAAAACGACACACACACTGAAATAAAGACACGGACACGGTAGCTGGAGTTAAAGGTCAGACGATATTTATTGATCGCTGACCAACTCTTTAAACTATAATTGTAATTGAATTGGAATTAATTTAGATTGTAAAGTTAAATTTAGATTGGAGGATGGCAAAGGAAAAGTCGCCACCAGACACCAGCTCCAGTCACTTAGATAAAAACCAACAAACCAAGGAGGGGAGTACCCAAACCCCGCCTCCTTCCTGCATAACCCGCATTGTGCTGGACTCACCCTCTTATCTCTGGCAAACGTTCGGTTCCCGCTGTGGAACGTCTAAATGTCCAACCGCAAGAGAAGAACACACATGCTGTCCTTCTAAAGAGGGTGCCCCACAATGACCACTTATGCCTGTTTGACCGCTGGTTGGTAGCGACTTCCCGCCACTAAAGGTTTACAAAACCGCCACCGCCATCCGAACAAACAAATAAGAACAAACTAAAGATCCCTAACGAAAAGGACCAAAAACATCCTCCAGGAAAACCTGCACTCCGTCCGGAGAAAGATGAACCCCATCCTCCTTGTAGAACTGCCGATTACGCAGCACAAGTAAAGGATGCCTGACAGCTACTCCACCTATGGCCCTAACAAACAGAGACACTGCCGAATTCACCTTCTTGCGAGCCTTCTCCAGAGCCGAGAAACGCACCGCACCACGCCAATGAAAACACAGAACTATCTCTGACCACACAATATGGACTCCCGGCCAGTGACAACGAATCGCCACCAAATCCGCCTTAATGGACAAAATTAAATCTATGCCCTTAACTCGGCCCAAATCATTGCCACCTAAATGCAGGACAATACAACTGGGGCGACCCCAGCGGTGCCCACGGTGAAAAAGGAGCCGCAACAAATCACCCCAAAGCATGCCCCTGACACCTAACCAACGCCCTAGACCCAAAAACATCAGCCGCCCTAAGTGCCATGGGATGCCTTGCCACCCAAAAAATATAAGAATGGCCAACCAGTCACACATGCTCCCCAAAATCAACGACAGCTGAAAAAGAAAAACACCCTAACATCAGAAATTTGAACACAAAACATAGATAATGCAATAAACAGAAATAACCCAAGTGAAGGAGAAAACTCAAAAAACCTCCCGTGGACCTTAAGAGAACAGCCAATTGAAATTAGGCCCCCTCGGAGGAAAATTAAAAAATTCACTTCACATCCTCGATTCCTGAATGGTAAGCGTTCAAAAACCGACGAGTAAACAAGTTTTTGGGTTAGCGCAACAGGCGCACCTACATCTTATCAAAACGGACATAAGACTTATAGGAGGCAGACTTCCAACGGCCCAGCTCCCAAATAGCCGCCGGGGATGAGCCCGTAGCCGCTGCATGGGTAGCCGCCCCAATCCGAAAGGAATGGGTACCGAAGTCCGCCCCGCGCAAGCCTAGCACCTCCAAACATTTCCTAAACACTGCAGCAAATTGAAACTTCGTCAGCGGGCCAGCGTGCGCGTGCACCAGCAACTGGTCGCCCCCTAAGGCCTCAACCGGAGATACTCCTGTGCCAACCGCAGCGGGCAAACACTCGCTTCCTCCTGGGCCTCCAAGGACACCCAGCGACCCCGACCTGTTTGATCTGTCTTGGACCGCACAATCCTACAGAGCAACAGGCCATCCTGCAGGCGCACATTCCCTTAAAGCATACCGGACTCACGAGATGCCTTACTGCACGCCACTAACTCGCTCACTCGGAAAGCCCCAAAGAAAGCCAGGGCAAAAGCACATCTAAATAGAGCCACCTCGAACTCTGAGGTCACAATTTGAGGAAGCACACGTAGCAACTCTGTTAGAAGCTGCAACGTCACGGGTCTACGGGAGTCCGCGGGCGCCGGTCGCATCCTAGCCCATCCTTTAAGCGCCCTGGAAAAGACAAAAGACCCAGTGGGATCCATCATCCCACGGAGCCGAGAGTGAAAAGAAATGCCCGCAAGGGCAGAAGACATGGCCGCTTTTGACCTACCCCTTTGATAATGTTCCCAAACAAAGGCCATCAAAACGTCAGCCGGGGACTCACCTGCCACACTGTACCTACTTTGAAAGGCCGACCAATCACACCAGGCCGCATCGTACGCCCTGAGCGTGGAAGGAGCCAACGCACACCTGGCCAGAGCAGCTAACCCGACTCGACAATCTGCCAGACAGAAGGCGGGCACAGTAAACCCTCCGCCGCCGCTCCCGGAACCAACGCCCGGAATTTATCAAACTGGAACCGAGACAACGCATCCGCAATTCCGTTGTCGATACCGGGAACGTGACGGGCCCTGAAATTAATATTGCGCCGCAAGCAAACTAACACCTGATGACGCAAAAGCCGCAAAGCCTGTGGAGAGGAAGAACGCTGGTTATTGATAGCGTGCACCACCCCCAAGTTGTCGCAACGGAACGAGATGTCCCGATTCGAGAACTGGCAGGCCCACAACTCAAGGGCAACTATGATCGGGAACAACTCCAGCAAAAGGAGGTTCTTGGTGAAACCCCGTGCCACCCAAGAGGACGGCCAACAGCAGCGCACCATGCCCCGGCAAAAAATGCCCCAAAACCCTGACTGCCCGAAGCATCAGTGAACAACTGGAGCCAACTGTTGGAACAACAAGGGGGAGACCACAAAACCTCCCTGTTGAAGAAGGGAAAGAAAGAAAGAAACCCAAATCTGCAAATCATCCCTGATCTCGCGGGAAAGGTACACGGTGTGATGCTGCCGGACCGTCCCCGCCGTGGCCCGTTCAAGTTTGCGACAGAAAACCCTACCCATGGGGATAATCCAACACGCAAAGTTGAAAGAACCCAGCAAAGACTGTACCTGCTTAAGCCGAACCCTGCGCTTGCCTAAACAATCATGAATTAAACCCAACAGCTTCCGCACTTTATCATCGGGGAGGCGACAGCAACCCGCCACCGTGTCTATTTCGATTCCCAAATAGCTAAGACAACTGCAGGGGCCCTCACACTTGTCCTGCGCGACAGGAACTCCCAAGCTTTCGAACAAGGACCTAGCCACTGACAGAATATCGCCACAGACGGAACTTCCCCCTGGGCCCATAAAGAGAAAATCGTCCTGGTAATGGGCCACCCCGGGTTGCCCGGAGGTGGCTTGGACGCACCAGTGCAAAAACGTGCTAAATCTCTCAAAATAGGCGCAGGAGACCGAACAGCCCATGGGGAGACACCGATCCACGTAAAACTCGTCCCCCAATTTGAAACCCAGGAACCGCAGGGAATCCGGGTGGAGGGGAAGGAGCTGAAAAGCCGATTCCACGTCTAATTTCGCCAACAGGCCCCCCGGACCACAGTCCCGTACCAAGCGCAGAGCGTCATCAAAAGACTGATAACGCACCCTGCACACGGCCTCGGGAATGGAGTCATTAACCGAAACGCCAGGAGGATGCGACAAGTGCTGTATCAGGCGGAACTTACCCGGGGCCTTCTTGGGCACCACCCCCACGGGGGAGATGCACAAGGAGGGCATAGGGGGAAAAGCGTAGGGCCCACACATTCGCCCCAAGCCGATCTCTGCGTCCACTTTCTGGCGCGCCACCACGTGCATCGATTCCGAAATGGGCAGGTGAAAACCATGCTGAAAAACCTTCCAAAAGGAACAACGCTGCCGACTTGTCGGGGTATAAACTAAGCCAGCGCCGCAATTCGGGAACTCGAATAGGGGAGGGGGCCTTACTTACCAACTCCACCGACCTCGGCTGGAGCGGAGAGCTTACCGCTCGCCGCCTAGGTGCAGTCTTTGGCCGGGTGAACGGCCCCGCACAACTTACATGAGTTGCAAAAACGACAATTTACGCCCCTAGTGCATTTCCCTTCGTTGTAGGCAAAACACTTGCCTTTCCCCGATGACCGGGAACCCGACACACCGGCCGCCGCGGGCTTCTTGACCGCAGCGTCCGGAGCGGGCTTGACCTGCTGTGTGACTTCCAACCACACCTCGACATCCTTAAACCCCGCGGGCAGAAGGGGTTACCATCCTGATTACGACGGAATTTCTCGTCGTAATCCCGCCAAGCGGAACCCTTGGATTTTAAGTACATGTCATGCACCAAAAACAGATATTTGACCAAATTGGGATACTCTGCGGCCGCGATTCGGTGTAGCAAGCCGTAAAAACCAAGAAACCCCGCAACCACTGGTGAAAATTACGGAAAGCACTCTCACCAATGCCCCCCCAGTTTATTAGCTGCCTCAAAAGCCTGCCGCATCTCATCTGTAAGAGTAAAGATGTCAACATACTTCCCCTTCCTGATTTTTTCCCGCATCCGTTTGCGCACCCCCCGAGTAACGGGCGTGTTGGCGCAATGCACCATCTCCATATAACGGGGGGGGGGGGGGGTCAGAGGGAACCGCCGACGCTGTCACCTTTCGTGATTCCTTAGCCACGCGCCGCGCGATAAGTCTAGCCAGTTTACGCGGGCGCCGCGGAGAACCTGAAGAAACACTGCTAGAAGAGGTGGAAGAGGTGCTAGAAGAACAATGGGAAATAATAGCGTGCTCACTAGTGCCTGAGGAACCCGGAACAGCATTGTCCGTTGCACCCGACTGTGGCGGCGGAACAGCACCCGCCGGTGCAGCGGCCCTCTCCGACCTCCGGCCCCTCCGCGACGAAGACCCGGAACCAGCCAGCACCTGAGAGGAGGAAATAGAAGGGACAACAGGCGCCTGAGAAACCAGCGCATCAACGGAAATGGGGGTAACAGGCGGGAGGGGGGGCAAAGCACAGTCGCTCGACGGAGGGGGGCCAGCGTGAAGCGGCGGGAGAGGACCCCCAACGGAGGGGGACGAAATGGAGAGGGGGAAGGCAGACCCGACCCCCGATGCGCCACCAATGGTGTAGGCAGGACTCCACACGGGAGGTGGAAGGTAGCCGACCGCCCCAGGAAATCCCGACGACACAGGATGGAACGGAGTAGGCACGGGGAGCGGCTGCCAAAAGTGGGCCAACGGGTTCGCCCCAGCCGGGGAGGACCCGGCATACGAGCCCGCAAAGGCCAGGGGGGGGGACTGTAACCCGGAGGCCGCTGACCGACCACGTGGGTAGGACCCCAACGGCCGAGCCAGCAAAGTACGGTGAAAAATGCAGCGAGGACGGAACCGTGAGGCCTAGGAAAGGCGCTCCGGACGACGCGGGAAACGCCTGCGCAAGCGGCCAGGGAAGGCCGCCGGGGAAAAACTGACCCCCGGCAAAACCGTGAGGCCCGGCAAACGTCAGAGGAGGGCCAGGCAGGTGGAAAGCCACAGCAATTGACGACCGTGTTGCCACCAGCTGCACCGCCCCCACCGGGCCGGGGGGAGGAGCCTGGAGCCTGACGCCCGGGGACGCTGCAGCGGGAAGATGCGGAACAGGTGACGGGGAGCCAAGCAACAAGGCTCCCACTGCAGGATACCCAGCCGGGGACCCCAGCCCCGAAATTGCGTGAGGGGCGGGCACCGCGAAAGCCCCAGCAACACCCACCCCCCTGAACACCCCAGGGCCAGTCCCCACCACCCCATCCCCAATCCTATATGCGGGCGAAAACGCCCCCCCCCACAGGGAGGGGCCACTCCGCATCCGCCCCGGCCTGGTTATCAGAAGGCCCAGGAGCACCCTGCCTCCCCACACCGACCCCACCCCTCTGCATGATATGCCCCCCCTCCCCCGCCGCAGCCTGGCCACGGACGTCGGGCACCACGTGGGCGCCCGCGCTGCCGTGTGGAGCCGCCGGCGGGGAGAGAAGGGGAGATGCGGCGCCAACCAACGCGCCGGGCGAGAGAACCGCCCGGCGCACAGAGGCCGCCGGGGACGCCCGCGACCTCGGCCCGGCTGAGCCGCGCACCTCAGCGGCATGAGCAGAGTGGCCGCCGGCCGCACGATCCCCGCTAGCAGCGGCGCGGGCCGCAGCGGCTCGACCCTGCCGCGAACCTGGGGGGCCGCACTACGGGAGCAAGAGCGAGGGGTGCCCACGGCCTCCACGAGGCGGCGGGAGGGGGTGCGGAGCGGCGTGGACGTGGCATAGCAGGGAGTTGAGCAACCACAAGGACCCAACAAACTGTGAGGAAGGTAGGGAAAACGAGGGGGGGGGGGCAGCAAATGAAATAATATATACAGACAAAGCAAACTATATAATATCAAAATTGAGGCAGTATACTCAGCCTTCCTGGGCCATACAATAAATGGCAAGAGGAAGTCTGAGGCACATGACCCTGCCCTATATACTATCCTGAGTCCAACCCCTTAAAGCTTGACGGACAACCCTCTGATCCTATAGGAAAAAATAACCGGAAACATGATCTGCCTAGCAACTGCTTAGTCATAAAACAACCAATCACCAAAAGTTGGGCTCTTATATGGCCTCAGGCTTATGCAGCCTTCAGCTAATCTTAGACAATACATTGCCATTGTGTAACTCAGCAACAAGAAACATATACATTTTACCCGGACAGAATGGCATTAGAGCAGCCAGGATTTCATTTGCAAAACATTAACATTGTTTCCGTTGTTCTCATTAAGTAACTGTAATCGTGTTAATTTAATAATGATAGCAGGCAAAAAATTATGTAATAAAACTGACTTATCAATTGGTGTTAAATAACCAATAACTTCATAATATCTAATCTGTGCACTGGTGATACTTTAATACTAGATAACAAGGCAGAGCAAGAGGTCAGCAACTGTTTCTGCTTAATAATGTATTGTAGTCTGACATACATGTGGGCAATGTGTAGCCTTTGGTTCTGTGTCAGTTAAAAGCATTAGATGCCTAATAGCCGCGACTTTTACCCTATTATATAACAAAAGTTTAAATTCTCAAAAATGTCTAGTGTCTTTTGGATCGGGCAGGCGCCGTGACTGGCACAGGCGCATAACCATCGGTGGGGACTGTGCTTGGGCAAAACACCTGCTTCTATGGACTGCATTGGTTGCAGCCCATAGAAGCCAGGTACCGCTGACAGAAAGGCAGATGGTGGATTCCCACAGGAAGCACACTCTCTGCTAATAGCAGCCTGTACCGGCAGTCCCAGAGGGCGAAAGGGAGAAAACACCTCCAATGGGACTGCCTGTCACTGTCAGTCAGTGTTGCTAGTGCAGCCACAGACTGCCACCACTGGCTCACTAAGGAGGTAGATTTTACTGGGGGTGGGGCGGGGGGCTGCAGCCCTGCAGCTCATAGTTACGATCCACATGCTACTGTGAGTCTCATTCTTCATCAAGATATTCTTTGAATATTAAAGTGTGGCTATTGAAGCAAAAGTTCTCTGACACATTAATTGAGACTGTGAAGTACCTGGATGTTGGAGCTGTGTTTCACTAGTTATCCTGGGATACATTAGGGTCTAGGGTCACAGAGACAAGACAACAGGGAAAATATTTTTGGATAGCAATACCATATATCATAGGAGCCTATCCTTGCAATGTGTACAGAGTACATGGCACTAGTTACTAATACCAACCTCTGGAATCTGACATTGTAGCAGCTCCCATAAAAATTATGTTTTGTACTTAGGTTTAATATGTTGCATTGAGTCCATTAGTGCTCTTCTCTTGTTATTATTGGTTATTATAATTCATAGGTTTCCAAATTTGAAACTGTTTTACTTTTCTTGTCTTTTTTATTCTTCCCTCCTCCTAGATAGTTAATAACTGAGGTTTCCCGATGGGAAGGAATATCCTGTAGAAGGAGGGAGAGTTTCAGATTCTGCAGAGTTCAAGCGCACACATAGATGGGTGATTGAGAGTTGTAAATATCTCAGTTGGGCATTGATTTACTGCTGAGTGGGCATAACTGGCTAGTAATGGAGTGCTCACACGTGAGTTATGTTTTGTGAAGTTGTGTGTAGGAAGAATTGCATACAATGAGCCTAATTCAGGCCTGATCGCTCGCTAGCAATTTTTTGCAATGCTGCGATCAGATAGTCGCCGCCTACAGGGGAGTGTATTTTAGCAGTGCAAGTGTGTGCATGTTCAGCCGAGCGGTACAAAAAAAAACTTTGTGCAGTTTCTGAGTAGCCCAGGACTTACTCAGCCACTGCGATCACTTCAGCCTGTCCGGGGCAGAATTGACATCAGACACCCGCCCTGCAAACGCTTGGACACGCCTGTGTTTTTCCAACCACTCCCTGAAAACGGTCAGTTGCCACCCACAAATGCCTTCTTCCTGTCAATCTCCTTGCGATCGTCTGTGTGAATGGATTCGTCGCAAAACCCATCGCACAGCAATAATCCACTTTGTACCCATGCGACGCACCTGCGCATTGCAGTACATACACATGCGCAGTTCTGACCTGATCGCAGCGCTGCAAAAAACGCTAGTGAGCGATCAGGTCTGTATTACCCCCTATGTTTCTGATTTCAGGTGGATCTCTTGCACTGGATGTAAGCCTTTTGTAAGCGTCTGCTGATAATAATGAAGACTATTTCAACAAGTACATCCATGGGGTCAGTGCAGCTGCAACTCAATATATGGGTGAATATCTGCATTTAGAGGCTGATACAGAGATGAATGCTAATGAATTCTGAACTGCGAATGTGTACGCAGTTTATGTGCAGAAATATGCTAAAGCTCAGGGCCGTCTTTTCGTATGGGCTCAATGGGCTCTTTCCCAAGGGCCTCAGGAGTAAAAGGGCCTTAGGCTGATAGCTGAGGGTCCCCTGTTTCCAGGGGTACCAGAATTTTGAAAATCGGCCCTGGGGAACCGGAGATATCCGACTTCAAAGCAGTGGTCCCCATCCAAGCCTGTTAATTGTTCTTCCCAGCCAGATATCTCGGGTTCTGTCTGACTTTTTCTGAGGGTATACTCCAAAAGCTGGGACTCTCCCCTTTCAGTGGACACTGTCAACTTGTCTCTATTATGCCCAGAACCAGAGATATCAGCCTTTAAGCAGCTGGTCCCTGCTCCAGCTCCACACGCCTAATATGCAGTTATATTTTTGTTGGTGGATTGCTCTGGTTCCTGAATTCTGCTCCCCAAGTCCCCAGTACCTCCTGAAAGGTGGGATTCTCTAGTTTTTTTAATCCCATTAAAGCTAAGAAATCTATTTCCAGGTCCTACATGCTGAGCGAAAGATAGAACCCCCCTAACCCCCCCCCCCCCCTGCGGGACATCAAAGCTGACACTGATAGCACCCCCTACCCCTACCGCTGATGGGTGGGTAGGGGCCCCAGTGCATTGCTGTGCCCAGGGGCCTACACTGCTGTTAAGACGGCTCTGCTAATGCTGCTGGAAATGTATCAGCAGCTTTGAAAATCCCAGCGTCTGTGTGCAAAGACTTAGCATCTATTGCAGATCATTCAATTGACAGAGTTCTAAGCAGCCGTATGGTATCGTAGCATGATCACAGAAATTAAGACACTGGAGCCCTTTCTATTGCATACGAGATATCAGTAACAGGCTGAAACACCCAACAAAAAAGGCAGTGACTTGCATGTGTTTGAGTCACTGCACCCCTGTTGCCTCCCAGAATTGGTCCCTGCCTGCCAATCACTTTGCAAATAAATACCCTCTGCAACCACCACCACAAGGCTATCATGGCGAAACAATAGACGTTACGTACTGTACTGAATCAGGTTCTTAGAACCTGATTCATCTTCAGATTTGCTAAATTAGCATGACTGCAACTGGCTAGAATCGCCCCTCCCTACCTTCCCCCGCCTGCTGCGAAGGCAGTCAGGCTGTTGCCATTTTCTCCATCGTATCGGGCGCATGTGATGTCATGTGGCCGCCCTTAAAACTGCTCGGACCCACCCCCGTTTTCACCGCACCGACCTCCACAACGCCGCGTCACCACCTCCAACTGCCTCTGCCTGTCAATCATGCAGAGGCATTTGCATTACTGAGATGATCTCCTTGCACGCGCACATGCACTTGCAGTGCTGCCCCTGTGCGTGCGCTTGCGTGATGAGCGCAGCAAACCCACAAGGGGCTTCCTTCCGCTCGCCCCACACCGGAATTCTACACAACCGTATGCCAACCGCCGGTCACCCATACAAAACCCCATATAGAGCAAAAGTCATTTAAAAAAATGTCAGATTTGCATCCATATTTCAAACACCTAACCCCTGCTGCATCACTCTCAGTGTTCTCCAGATGGAAAACTAATTCTTAATGTACATGTGGGTAAACTAGATGTACCCCGTACAAGCCATGTTTGCAGTATTCTCAGTGTGAGTAGAGGTAAGACAATCACTGTGTCAGATGTTGTTGTTAAATAACCTGAGCATCATTACAGACATCATCTTCAAGTAACCTGATACCTAGGCCCATTATTCAGAAACCTGTTCTGTATTAATTAACAATATTTGTTTTAGCTGTTTTATGATTCTTTGGAAACAGTGCACTATTTTCAAATTAAAAGTAATGAGGCTCAACAAATCTCCAAGAGTTACTACACAAGCTCCATTGAGTTAAAAAATTAGATTCTGTTTAGTTTATTGCAGAATGAACAAAATGAAATATTGGTGCATTTATAAGTGAGATGGAAAATCAGCACTAACCTCAATCCCTATTGTTCACGTCACTCATGGTTTCTTTTACTGCATCTGAGAGGCACAGACTTGCTGAAGTTTATGTTTAATGTCTAGAAATCAAGTCTAGTATAAAATCTAAGTATGTCATGTAACCAGAATTTCCTTCTTGTGCATGACATACAGTATGGAAATTCCACTCTTTGTGCAGCCTGGGTATTTTACTGTACTTTCGGGAGGAATGGTCCCCTAAGTGGCATTTCATTCATCAATTTTATACCGTATAATGGTTATTAGATGACTCAGAAAATTAATGATACTTAAGAAAAGGAATTCAAAAAGACTGCATTAAGGGGGTAATTCTGAGTTGATCGCAGCAGGATTTTTGATAGCAGTTGGGCAAAACCATGTGCACTGCAGGGGAGGCAGATATAACATGTGCAGAGAGTTAGATTTGGGTGGGTTATTTCGTTTCTGTGTAGGGTAAATACTGGCTGCTTTATTTTTACACTGCAAATTAGATTGCAGATTGAACACACCCCACCCAAATCTAACTCTCTCTGCACATGTTACATCTGCCCCCCCTGCAGTGCACATAGTTTTGCCCAACTGCTAACAAAGTTCTTGCTGCGATCAACTCAGAATTAGGCCCTAAGAGGATTTACTTTGTATTATATTGTCATTTAAAGATGTACAGTAGGTGCAAAACAATCTTATTTCTCTGCATATTAGTATTTATATAGATGTAAATTTGTTGGAAGTACGCATATTTCTCAGCAATACTCTCTGAGCCATTCCACATGTTCACTAATCATATCGATACAGGCTGAATTCCAGGGTTATAAATATGCCTGTAGTAGTATATTGAAAAGATCTTCATGCGTATACTGTATTTGAAGCAATATATGCATATTTATTCTGGATTGGCAAATGTCTAATTCCTACTTGTACAAAGATGCATGTTGAAAATAATATACTCTACATTGTATTGCATTATTAAATGTGAGGTGGTCAATCAATTGTTGAAATGTGAACTCAGGGCCTAATTCAGACCTGACCGCAGCAGCAAATTTGTTCTCTTAAGGGCAAAATCATGGCCCTCATTCCGAGTTGATCGCTCGCTAGCAGTTTTTAGCAGCCTTGCAAACGCGTAGTCGCCACCCACAGGGGAGTATATTTTCGCTTTGCAGGAGTGCGAACGCCTGTGCAGCAGAGCAGCTGCAAACACATTTTGTGCAGAACAAGACCAGCCCTGTAGTTAGAGTTAGATTTGGGTGGGTTCAGGGCCGTAACTACCTAGGGGCTAGCAGTGCGCCGCACACAGCACAAATGCGCTGAGGGCGCAGCCGCTGCCATCTCTCTTTGCCGGCACTCACTGAAATAGATGTTACCAGCTTCAGTAAGCTGTTTGCAGGGCAGCATCAGGTGGCCGGCGATACTGCTACTGTCAGTGCTGTGTGTGCCCGGGGATAGTTATTGTTGTCCCTCACTCCCTCTGCTGGCTGCAGGTCCCGGAGTCCCCTCTCTGATTGGTGCCCAGGGTAGGCTGCTTTTTGTCCTGCTGGGCTCAGTTAGTCAGTGTCAGGCTGATGTGCTTGAGGCTCCGTGGGGAAGAGGCAGGGAGGAGAGAGTGGCCATGTGCATGGTGCCTGCGGCTGCATGGTACTATGTATGTATGTATGTATGTATGTATGTATGTATGTAGTGTATATGTATGTGTGTACAGTGTGTATGTATGTACAGACTGATACTGTATATGTGTGTATGTAAGTACATTGTCTGTGTATGTACAGTGTATGTGTGTACAGTGTATATGTACAGTGTATACAGTATGTATGTTCAGAGTACATGTATGTGTGTACAGTGTGTGTATGTACGTATGTATGTATGTATGTGTGTGTGTGTGTACAATGTATATGTATTGTATGTATGTACAGAGTACTGTATATGTGTGTATGTAAGTACATTGTCTATGTATGTACAGTGTATATGTATGTGTGTTTAGTATGTGTGTGTACAGTGTATATGTATGTGTGTACAGTGTATTTGTGTGTGTACAGTATGTATGTGTATGTACAGTGTATATGTATGTGTATAGTGTTTATGTATGTATGTGCAGTGTATATGTATGTCTGTGTATAGTGTATATGTGTATGTACATGGTGTATGTGTGTACAGTGTCTGTATGCATGTGTGTACAGTGTGTGTATAGTGTGTATGTATGTACAGTGTATATGTATGTACGTACGTACGTACGTACGTACGTACAGTGTATGTGTATGTATCTATGTATGTACAGTGTGTGTGTACAGCTGGGCCATAGTTGCCTACCCTCCCACCTTCTGCGGGAGACTCAGTTCACGGTGGAGTTTCCCGCTGCCCCATATTTTACATGAATTCCCCCAAATTAAATTGCAAAATCCTTAATCAGGATTGCACAAGTGTGAGTCCATATACGACAGGTGGGTCCTGGACGAGAGGACTGGGCCATAAGCTTTGACACCAGAAGCAAAACCTATCCACGAGCCTGCTGGTTCACCCACCCACCTCCTGACCAAAAAACATCTGACAAGAGCCGTCAAGAAAGGACCCCTCTGCCCCCATCTAGATCACTGCTGCACTGGTAAGTACTACTTATCTCCCTGCACTTCCCCAACTCTGTGGGTACACGCCTGCTTTACCGACCCTCCAGACTTTAATGTGTAAAAGGAGGCTCTCCCTGTCATAATGTGAAAAAGGGGACTCTGCCTGCCGTAATGTGTAGAAGGGGACTCTGCCTGCCGTAATGTGTAAAATGGAGCTCTGCCTGCCGTAATGTGTGACAGGGGCTCTACCTAGAGCAATGTGTGTAAGTGGCGCTACTGTGCGGCGTAATTTGAATAAAGGAGACTACTGTGCAGCGTACTATGAATTAGTATTATTTGTGGCCACCCCCCTATATTTTTTGCACACGCCTGCGGCGCGCACTGGCCCTGCTTTAATTAAAATGGGGGGGGGGCCCGATGCTGTTTCTTGCACACAGCGCTAAAATGTCTAGTTACGGTACTGGGTGGGTTCAATTGTTTTTGTGCAGGGTAATTACTGGCTGATTTATTTTTACACTACTATTTAGATTTCAGTTTGAACGCACCCCACCCAAATCTAACGCTCTCTGCACATGTTACTGTATATCTTCCCCACCTGCACTGCACATGGTTTTGCCCATTACAGAACAAATTTGCTGCTGCGATCAGGTCTAAATTAGTAGCACAAACTGAGATCATCTTGCATGTAACCTCTAGCATTGGCATTACAATGATAAAAAGTAAGTAATGGCCTAATCTGACGTTACTATCAGTGACGTGCGGTGAGGTCAGTGGTAGGGGAGGCACTGGCAGCTAAACACCCCCACCCCCTCTCCCCCCCATTGAGGGGAGAAAAAAAAGTGTAGTCCCCACACACACCACTAAAACCCGCACCAGGCAGAACCAGCCAAGGGGGATAGTGCCATAGCAGGGAAGACACTCAGTGTGGGGTCCCCCTGCCATGCCATTCAAGTGCCCCCCAAGCCAGTCAGCCCAGGGCTGGAATTCCTCGGAAAGCGGGGCCCCAAAAAAATGTAAATGGGTTCCCCCCTCCCGAGCAACAACCAGCACTGGGCTGATAGCCCAGTGCTATGCCCCGCACCCCTGGTGGCAGTGGGTGCGGGGTTCATTGTATGTTAATATTGTTTACAGGTGGCCTACAGGTCCCAGCAAGCCTGCCCCAGCATGCTGGCACTTGGAGTGCCAGCATGCCCGGACATAATGGGCCCGCTGGCACCTGTAGTCCACCTGTTAAGAAAATATTTTTAAAAAAACCACAACACTGTCTTTAAAAAAAAGTTTGATTACTCAGGTTACTCAGGTTCTTTACCTGGGGGCGGCAGCCTTTAAGCTCTTTTGCGTGGCCGCTGCCTTCCCAGGGCTTCCGGCATCTTCACCTGGGGGGGGCGCCGCCTCCCCAGGGCTTCCGGTGTCTTCACCTAGGGGGGCGCTGCCTCCCCAGGGCTTCCAGCGTCTCCACCAGGGAGGCGGCGGCCTTTAAGCTGAAACCATTCAGATATCATAACCATACACTATGATAAATTTCAGTGTATGGTAACAATATTGGTGTTCCTCCCCTGGTAAGGAAACCTTTACCCATTCGTCCCTTTTGAAAAAAATAGGGGGAAGGTAGAATTTTTTCACGGGTGCAGATGAACTGGAAGATATTAAGTGTACAGTATGTCCTTGATTGAACAGTATCTGTTCTGCTTGGTAAAAGTCTGCAGTCAAATAAAGTCTCTAATTTAGTTTTTATTTTTGTTTTTTAAAATAAAAGTTTGGACAATAGGTATTTTCTAGTAATTGAGCAGGTCACAGTTTGCATAAGACGTTTCATAGGTCACCACTCACTTCATCAGATGGGCACTGGAGATGGGGCATATGTAACATGTGCAGAGAGAGTTAGATTTGGGTGTGATGTGTTCAAACTGAAATCTAAATTGCAGTGTAAAAATAAAGCAGCCAGTATTTACCCTGCACATAAACAATATAACCCACCCAAATCTATATCTCTCTGCACATGTTACATCTGCCCCATCTGCAGTGCAACATGGTTTTGCCCATTAGTGTGCTTTTTTGGTTTGTTAACAAACCTGAATAACCCCAATTGTATTTTCAGAACTATACATCAATTTGTCAGAAATTATTTGTTGATACCCCAATCAATCTGTTAAGACAACACCAACACTACTTTGTCAGCACAAACCATTATCTTCTTAAGTATGTTTCCTCCCAGGTAAACAGTCTATGGGGGTCATTCCGAGTTGTTCGCTCTGTAATTTTCTTCGCATCGCAGCGATTTTCCGCTTAGTGCGCATGCGCAATGTCCGCACTGCGACTGCGCCAAGTAAATTTGCTATGCAGTTAGGAATTTTACTCACGGTTTTTTCTTCGTTCTGGTGATCGTAATGTGATTTACAGGAAGTGGGTGTTTCTGGGCGGAAACTGGCCGTTTTATGGGAGTGTGTGAAAAAACGCAACCGTTTCTGGGAAAAACGCGGGAGTGGCTGGAGAAACGGAGGAGTGTCTGGGCGAACGCTGGGTGTGTTTGTGACGTCAAACCAGGAACGACAAGCACTGAACTGATCGCACTGGCAGAGTAAGTTTCGAGTTACTCAGAAACTGCACAGAGATGTCTTATCGCAATATTGCGAATCTTTCGTTCGCAATTTTAAGAAGCTAAGATTCACTCCCAGTAGGCAGCGGCTTAGCGTGTGCAAAGCTGCTAAAAGCAGCTTGCGAGCGAACAACTCGGAATGACCCCCTATGTCCTGAACGGGAGGGGAGTGGGAGGGGGGGAGTAGGCCAAAATGCATTGGAAGGGGGGAAGTCCCAGAGTGGCACCCCTGTGTCAGCTCCTGCAAACGCCTATGTATAGTACATACAGTAAGATAGACTTTTAGACTTCATAGTTTATCATAGAGAGCATGGAAATACTAAAGGGACATTAAGGAAATGCTGAGTCTGTCTTTGATGGATTCTGTGCAGGGAATTGAATTCCATACGGTCGAAGCCACATGGCTAAAGGCTTGACCCCCAGATGGATTGTGTGAGATTCTAGGTACTGCTAAAAGTTTTAGTCTACAGATTGCAGTAATTGAATGGTACAGTGTAAATGCATGCTGTGCATCATGGGAGATGATGTCATGCCAAGGTCACTCACTTCCTGTTTGTCTCTTGTTACTTCCACTTGGTGTCTGACTCATGCTGAGTAAAGACCTGTATTACACTGATGCTGCAAGCATTGTCCTGATTTTGTTATTACACATCTACATGGTGTAAGAAATGGGATGCATGGCACAAGGTCTCAGGAGAATAGAATAGAATAGATCAGCTGATATTTGATGAAAACGTGGCTGACAACTGGCTGAGGTTTAAAAGAAAATGGCATGTGTCGTATACTCCATAGCAGGCCTTTCAGACAAATTAAAAAAAGTCCAGGCATACTGTACATGCTGCTGAACCTCGCAGGTACCGATGCTGTGGACAAATCAGTTGCTTTTATGTACGCAGAAGGAGAAGACAGAGAGGATCCTGACATCCTAATTGCAAAGTTTGAAGAGATCTGCATGCCAGTAAAGAATGTAATTATGGACAGGAATGTTTTCAACAGCACAAACCAAAAGGTTGATGACACTATACAGTCCTACGTCTCCACGCTAAAGCTGCTGGCAAAGAAGTGCAATTTTGGTATCCTCACAGAGGAGCTCAATGGTGACAGAATCGTATGCGGCATAATCAGCGACAAGGTACGTGCACAGCTGCTGCGGGAGAAGGGCCTCATATTAGAAACTGCCATAAATATCTGTATGTTAAATGAGCAGTCTGAAAAGGGCACAAGGGAACTAAGAAAGGACGCTGAGGTGTGTGTCATGGTGGCCATTCCGCGCCGATCCTCCATGTGTGGGAACTGCATGGCACAGCACCCTCCTGACAATCAAAGCTGCCCTGCATATGATAAACGATGTAATGCATGTGGCAAATGGAATAATTTTGCAAGGTGCTGCCACTCCAAAGATCAAACTTCCATAAAGCGACAGTCTGAGTCGCGCTATTGCTGCTCACGCCGGTGGATTAACCAGGTTAAAACGGAGCCAGAGTGTGAATTGGTTCGCATGACAGTTTGTGATAGTGTAGACCACTCGGATGAAAATGGCGAAATATTTATCAAACTGAGAACAAAGCATACGAACAAGGTGGCCATAGTCAAAATAGACTCAGGAGTGAAGGGCAATGTCATATCCTACAAAGAACTACATGAAATAGATCCAATTGCACAGATAAACCCACGAGACAAGATCTACTTGATAGCTTATGGTGGCCAGATCATCACCACACTGGGTACCACAAAGCTAAAGTTTACCTGTGCTGATTTGTTATTCCACATTGTGGATCAGAAGGTTAAACCACTGCTAGGCCTCCCTGACAGTATGAAGCTAGGCCTTCTCATATTGGGGCCTGAGGCACACGCAATACAGATGACCGTCCCAGAGATAAAAGACTTTCAGGATTTATTTGATTGCAGTACACTTGGCAAGCTTCCTGTTGTGTACCATATGAGGCTGGATGACTCCATTGTACCTACTGTCTGTGCCCCCCGGGGGGTTCCTATCACAATGAAAGACAAAATCATTAAAGAGATCCACAGAATGACTCAATTCGGTGTCATTTCAACCATAGAGGAAGCAACAAAGTGGGTGTCTGCCATGGTGGCTGCATCAAAAAAGGATGGGACTGTACGTCTTTGTATTGATCCAGTACACTTGAACAAAGCACTGCTGCATCCATATCACCCTCTCCGCACCATCGAGCAAGTGATTGCTGACATGCCAGGTGCCACAGTTTTCAGTACCCTGGATGCAAAGTGCGGATTCTGGCAAATCCCTTTGGACAGCGCTTCGTCCCTGCTCACAGCTTTCATGACCCCGATAGGGTGGTATGTCTTCCTTCGCATGCCCTATAAATCACTACGAGTATTGAGGTTCGCCAGCATTGCATGGAGCAACTGTTTGCAGGCTATCCCTGTGAAATCATCATCGCTGACATCCTGTTGTGGGGCCACACCAAGGAAGAACACAACCAGCGACTGCACCAGGTACTTGAACGGGCCCGTGCTTTGAACCTCAAGCTCAACCCAGACAAATGCAAGTTTAGAGTTGCAGAAGTGGCGTACGTGGGCCACATACTCACTAGTCAAGGCGTCAAACCAGATCCGAATAAAAATCCTTGCCATCTAGCAAATGCCGCTTCCGGCTAACCAACAGGCGCTGCAGCGCTTCCTGGGGATGACCAACTACCTGTCTAAATTTGTTCCGCAATACAGTGAAACCACGGCACCTTTGCGGCAGCTACTCCACCAGGACTCAGAATGGTGCTGGCTGGATGCACACGCGGCTGCTGACAAATCCACCGGTCCTGCAATACTTCAACGTGCATGATCCGGTAGTCCTCTCTGCCAACGCTTCACAGAGTGATCTAGGGGCCTTGAGCCACCAACACCGCAGACCGGTGGCTTTTGCTTCCAGGGTTCTCACTGACACTGAAACCAGGTATGCACAAATTGAGAAAGAGCTGTTGGCACTGGTGTTCGCCTGCAACCGTTTCCATAAGTTCATCTATGGCCGTCCTGTCACGGTGGAAACCAACAATCAGTCTCTCATCACCATACCGAAGAAGCCCATTCACTCTGCTTCTTCCCGTATTCAGGGCATGATGCTCAAGCTGTCATATATAAGTGAGGCAAAGAAATGTACGTTGCTGATGCTCTGTCTCGAGCCTTCCTTTTGACTACTGACATGAACACTGCTGAGGAGAAGTGGCTGGAAGAGCTGCATGCTGCTACACTTGCGGATGATCTTTGCCAGCGTCTTTCTGCTTTAATTCTCAATGGCTGGCCATCCTCTTCCAAAGAACTGCTTCACTGCATTCGCTCCTTCTACTGTATGAGAGATGAGCTCACTGTGTCTGATGGTGTCATCCTGTGGGGTCATCGCTTCGTAATTCCGGCTGCCCTTCAGACGTTCTACACCCAGCAAATGCACCAGGGCCATCCTGGCCTGGAGGCTACCAAGTGTAGGGCCCATGAAACCACATTCTGGCCCTCCATGTACGGTGACATTGACCATGCTGTCTCGTTTTGTGCACCCTGCAATGCTTTGCGTCAACACCTGCCATGGGAGCCCATGCTGCTCCATGACATTTCTGATCTTCCATGGTCCATTCTTGCGGCTGATCTATTCGAATGGAGGGGGAAAGAGTACCTGGTACTAGTTGACTCCTATTCAGGATGGTTCGAGATAAACTACTTGCCCAGCACCACAAGTCAAATGGTCATTGCAAAGCTGAAGAGACACTTTGCAGCACATGGCACCCCACAGCAGCTGATCACTGATAATGCCATGCAATTCAAGAGTAGAGAGTTCAAGGACTTTGCGAATACATGGGACTTCCAGAGCATCACTAGTAGTCCACACTACCCACGGTCAAATGGATTGGCAGAGCGTGCAGTCCGCTCTGCAAAGCACCTAATGGAGATGTGTGCACGAGATGGATCGGACATTTACTTGGCACTGTTAAACTTGAGAATCACGTCCCGAGACGGACTTCCATCCCATGCACAGGCATTCCAATGGCAAAGCAGCTCCTGCAACCCAGAGTAGAGCCAAAGGTACGGGAGAACATCAGGAAGCGCAGAATGGCTGCCAAAGCTTCTTATGACAGATCAGCATACCGCCTGCCACCAATAACCCCCAAAACCTTTCCCCCCCCCCCCATTTCCCACTTCCCATCCACAGTCATACCTATCCCAACCCACTGCCCCATTCCACCTTTATTTAGCAATACACTATCATTATCAAAATTCAGAGTCACACAAGCTTTTCTACATAACCTGGGTCACGTGTTTGTATACAGTTCACACAATAGTTCCCATGCACATTTTCCCTCCTTCCTCACACCATCACAATTTCCCTGCCGCCATAATGCACACACTATCCCAAATTTTCCTTCCCCCTTCATTACACATTTTCATTTCATATACCACAATTTATATAACTTTAATATCAATATTAGCACTTTCATTTTTTACATTTATATTTATTACTATCAATTTCATTTTCACTTATTTATCAACATTTTTACATTCATATTCACATCTATTCACCTTTATATATATCCATTTTTAGATATATTTTTTAATATTTATTATTATTATTTTTTATTTTTTCATATTTTTATTTATTTTTTTATTTTTTCATATTTTTATTTATTTTTTCATATTTTTTCATATTTTTTCATATATTTTTTTATATTTTTATTTTATTATCATTATCATTATTATTATTATCATTATTTTTATTTTGTATATTTATATTTATTTTTATTTTTACATACTTTAACATCTATTTTCATTATAATTTATTTCATCTTTATAATCATTCTTATACATTTTCATAACATTTACACATATTCATTTTCACATATCCACATTCATCTCTATTATATTTCATAATCCATTCATTCCATTATTCTATCACATTTCCATTCCAACCACACTCCCAATTCACTATTTAACATTTGTCATACTTGCAATCAATCATCAATTTCCCTCCCCCTCCCCCACACTCTTTTCCTACACAGCACACACATGTCTTTCAGCACTCTCACACAATTCCCTTCCTTAATCAATTCATTCAAATCCACCTTTTAAGACATCTTTTTACATATATTGCAGGCATACATTCACTAATTATCCGAAGGAGTTTCATTCAGTGCAACATATCTAACCCTGCTTTTTTCTTATTCAAGCTCATAAAGCGCAGTCAGACCTTTACATCGTAATCACCACCTAGTGTAATCAATTAACAATCATTTCTTCTGAATATAAACCAGGTCTGCACTTCTAACGTTCACACTACCCGTGAACAAGCATCCTGTGAAACGTACGTTGGGAGGTGAACGAGGTCACGGTGAGTGCGCTCACGTGACCAGGAGACCGGCAGAAGAGGAGACCAGGAGAGCCGCTTAGACACACGGCTCGTCACGCCGAGCTGTCAGCGGCATCGGCAGGAGAGGAGACCAGGGGAGCCGCTTAGACACACAGCTCGTCACGTCGAGCTGTCAACGGCATCAAAACAGCAGGACACACGCACTGGCGTCTGCAAGTATCTCTCCACATATATCCTGCATTTTTATTCTGTCTCCCGCTCTCCAGCCACGCACAACTGTAATTAAACACTGTGTGCATCGGGAGGTGAACGAGGTCACGGTGAGTGCGCTCACGTGACCAGGAGACCGGCTGAAGAGGAGACCAGGAGAGCCGCTTAGACACACGGCTCGTCACGCCGAGCTGTCAGCGGCATCGGCAGGAGAGGAGACCAGGGGAGCCGCTTAGACACACAGCTCGTCACGTCGAGCTGTCAGCGGCATCAAAACAGCAGGACACACGCACAGGCGTCTGCAAGTATCTCTCCACATATATCCTGCATTTTTATTCTGTCTCCCGCTCTCCAGCCACGCACAACTGTAATTAAACACTGTGTGCATCGGTCTCATTCAGGCAAATTTATGCCGCTTCTATAATAAGGCAAAAAGTTTTATTTATTTCATTCAATCCTTTAATTGTATATTACAAACTGCTGCTGTTAGGTGCTATACATATAAAGAAACAATTTTGATACTTCTTAGTATCACTCTGTTGCTGATGAAGTTATATACAATCAGCAACAATCCACCTTTCACTTTGACAATTGGGGTTTTTTTTCACATTTTGTTTCACAACTCTTATTTGACTCACTGTGGACATACAGCACATACAATACTATTTGTGTGCTTCTATACTGCAAGTACAATTATTTACAGACTGCAATCAAGACAGTAATTGACATTTCAGGCTCTAATGAATTAGTTAGCCTTAGTGTGGATAGTGGAGATCACGTCTCTTGAGATTTATTCCCTAATTATCTATCCACTCCTGCCAATCTGTCGTTTTAGCTGAATACATGGTTTCTGGTGCATTCCCATTTCCTGCCCCATACGCTGTGTGAAGGGGGAGGGGGAGTATGGTGTATTGCTCAGGACCTTTTGCATTTTCAGTACTAACTATACTTGCAACACATTCATGTTTTGATATTTCAAAAATTTGGCTGGCATGTCATCAGAATAACTAGGGTCCACTATTGCCCTACTACATGTGAAAAATCCTCTGGGATCAATGTTGCATAGCACAAATATAAGCAACATATTGGCGGCTATTTTTGGCAAAATCGGTTGACCATATGATTTAAAACCTCTGTATACCTATACATTTGGAATACACCTTGGTGCAATGATGGTTAAACATAGGTCTCTTTTTTAAGAGACTTTTTGCCCATTTCACAACCAGCCTTGTGGTGGATTCAACAACTGCATACCCATTATAGGTCTTTGCTTCATTAACTTTAAATCTACTACCATACCACACCGTACATGCCCAATCTCGTCCGATCTTGGAAGCAATACGGTGTTGGGCCTGGTCAGTACTTAGGTGGTTGACCACTAAGGAATACCAGGTGTTGTAGGTCAAGTTTGAAGGCAATACCTTTGCTATTGCACCTACTGCAGTAATCAACACCTGGCGGGTAAATCTCTTGGTTTTGCCGTAACTTGTGCCGCACGTTTGCCTTTTATTTAATGTTTTTTTCATCCTTATGTTCACAGTTGCATTCCCGAATTTACGATTCAAATTATTTAATCATCTTTTAAACATTTTTTGTGTGTACTCCCATATTATTCATTAAAATTAAAGGTTACGTTTTAATATCCAATACACTATACATAATTTCTATCATAGTTGTTTCCAAGAGGGAGTGCTCCCAACAAGGGTCACTTTTTTCCTTTCTCTCCTGTCTTTATTACCTATGTAATAGACCCATGGGAGCACCATCGACAATCACCCTCTTTTTTCTACCTAAAAAAGAACCTTTTTCTGTTCAATGGTAGATGGTGATCAATTCCGGAAGCTTTTCTGGTTCGTCGGTTTTCTTGGAAACACATATCAATTACATATTTACTTAATCTCACTTAGTCTTGTGCGGCATCCTCAACCCTACCCTTTACCACATACCACTGTCTCTGGGCCAGTTCTGTCCGCATGCAAACCGAGCATGGATTTGACAGAATTGCAGTGGTTCAGCATCCTGCAGGTCATCCAAATACCTACGTGGTACAGTCTGATAATGCCCTCTCTGAACACAACCGCCGCCATCTGTTAAGTGTAGCTGAAGAAAGCTCTACACAGCCTGACTCATCAGTTTCTACCACAGCTGCAACCAATGTCAGTGATGAATCGCATTGCATGGACAGTCCTTCCTCAGAAACCACTTCTGAAGTAATAGAGCCCTCTGGTGTCACAGCGGACATGCCTATAGGTTCCCAGTGTACCATTATCAGATCGGCCCGTGTGTCCAAACCCAACCCAAAGTTCCAATGCTTTATTGTATAATGTCTTTCCTTTGTTCACGCCTAACATTGTCACATTGTTGCATTTGTTTCATCTATGTTCTGCATCCTTCCAGTTTGAAAGGGGGGATGTAAATGCATGCTGTGCATCATGGGAGAAGATGTCATGCCGAGGTGACTCACTTCCTGTTTGTCTTCTGTTACTTCCACTTGGTGTCTGACTCATGCTGAGTAAAGACCTGTATTACACTGATGCTGCAAGTGTCGTCCTGATTTTGTTGTTACACATCTACAGACAGAATGGAATAAGAAGCTGCCTCAGGTAGCTTGGGCCCTGGTCATGTAGTGCTTTGAAACTCAGTAAGCCAATCATGAAGATGATTCTCCATCTTACTGGCAGCCAGTGAAGTGAGTAGAGAATGGGTGTTATGTGGCTGGAAAGGGGCTGGTTCGTTAACAGCTCGGCAAATGTGTTTTGTACCAGCTGTAAGCTGTGCAACTCTTTTACTGGAAGACCTAGGTAGACGGCATTGCGGTAGTCTAATCGAGATGATTCAAATGCATGGATGACTTCTGGCAGATCTTCAGAGGAAATTAAGTGCTTGATTCTGGCTATGTTCCTCAGATGAAAGAATGAGCATTTGATTGTTGTTGATACAGTATCCGATGTTTAAGTGTCAAGCCACCATCCAGGACAATACCAAGATTCTGCACAGTGTTTTGTAATTCTGTACCCCCAAGTGTATGTCCAGTTGGTTGGCTATGCTGCAGTCTTGTCCTTTGATGTTGCAGACTTACCATAAGGACCTCTGTTTTATCAGGATTCAGTCTCAGCCAACTGGCACTCATCCACTTCTGGTGCTCAGCTAGACAGCCATTTAGGGTTGTTATTGGGTAATAATAATATTTTTTTACAGGTGGCCTACAAGTCCCAGTAAGTATGCCCCAGCATTAAGGACCTGCTGGCGCTTGTAATCCACCTCTAAAAAAAATATATTAAAATAAACACATGGGACACATTAAAATTAGAGATGAGCGGATTCGTTTTTACTCGGATTTACTCGGTTCTCAAAACGGCATCTGATTGGCTATCCAAAACACGAGACATCCGTGAGCCAATAAGATACCATTTTGAGAACCGAGTAAATCCGAGTAAAACCGAATCCGCTCATCTCTAATTAAAATAAACAATACACACAGCATGGTATAATAATTTCTTTAACAAAAACAACCCAAAACATCCGTCATTCACCAATTTAGCGGTTGATTTTGACTTTAGTAAAAGGTTGGTGTGCAAAGCCGCTGGAAAAATTACCAAAAGGTCAAAACTGATGTGTACTAAATTTACCCCCAGTTGTCAGTTTATTCAAAACACAGATTAAAATAATGTAGTTTTAACCTAGTTGCTGATGTTTTTAAAAACCTGTGTGATTGGTGCATACTTGCCGACTATTTGGCTGCTCCTTCCGGGAGGGAGCAGCCAGGTCGGCTCACCAAGGGACTAGACTCGGCAAAAGGGGGCTATAAGGGGCATGCATGTCCTCATTACTGGCATTGCAAAGGGGGCGGGGCTACAATTATGCGTCTCAGCACAAATCATGTCATCGCCCTGCCCGCTCTTCCTCTCTCTGCAGGAGGGTGCGGACGGGAGAGTAGGTATATATGGATTTGCGGTATAATAGATTAAAATCACATTATCAACCTTATTTTGTTACATACCCATTCCAGTCTTTTTACAGCTTCTATAGATAATATATACAGTACATATTTGTGCAAAGTCACTTTAAGGTTTTAAGAAATGTATTTAAAAGTTAGGTTACGGATTGAAATGAAATGACAATATTGAACATCTCATAATCACATAAAAGTATTTTATGACTTTATTTTTTTAATGTTGCACCTTGTGAATACCTCTCTAGCAAATTAACTAGCACCGCTGAGACACATTCGTAATACCAAACAATGCTTGTCTGAATAATGCATATAATTCTACATGTAGGCAGCATTATAATATAATTATAAATGTAATGGTTCATTGAGTGTGAACACTGAACATAGCACTTTGCCTGTCACTCATATGTGACTTTCATTGACATTTAACATGTTATAATATATGAAATAGAGAATTTAAATGATTACTTAATCACATTTGTCAGCAATAATGCATATTAGTAATTTCCCTGATGATCTGAGAACATTGCTATGGGGTTTCCGAACACAATGCTGTTAAACTACAGAAAGTACAGTAAATCCTGCTTCAGAAGGCAATCCGCAAGCACTGGCTGTATTTATCTGCAGTATAGCCAGATGACCTGCAGAAGTGCTGAAATACACATTCTCAATAACACCTCTGAAATACAATGTCCTGTATACTGTATATGGCCATATGTGCTTGTTGAATATCTTATTCCACAACCATGTTAATATGAAGTAAGTCCCTTCTTTGCTACTATAATAACTTCCACTTTTATGGGAAGACTTTTCTCATCCATTCAGTCACAAGAGCATTACTCACTAATGCTCTTATAACTGAGGCGCATCTTCCAATATGTTCCAACGGTATCTGATAGGTTCAAGTTCCGTTCAATCTGGTCAAAGTTCTATACAGGATTGGTCAGGCATCTGAGGAAATCACCATCGCAACCATCTGACGCTTACTCGGACTGGCCGCCTCCTGTCTGCTTGCGAGGCCAGGAAATCTGCATATTTCAATGCAGATCCTGGCCTTGGCACTCCTGGAAAACGGGGCAATACCCCCATTTCTAGGATTGCAGTCCAACTACGTCCCTGCTCCGCCCCCAAAGGTTGCAGCATGTCAGTCTTACCTAGAACATAGAATTTGACAACAAAAAAAAAAAAAAGAACAACATGGCCCATCTAGTCTGGCCCTTTTTTAAACTCATAATAACCTGAAACCCTACAGTATTTGATCATTAGTTCTTTGCAATGATATCCTGTGAATGAACATAGGGTTAGCAACACACTTGCCGACTTTCTGGGGCAGCCAGGTCAGCACAGCAGGGGGCATGGCATCAAGCTGCATGGGCGGTCCTGCCCCCGCTCTATAATGACCAGTTACTGGCTTTGTTGAGCAGGGGGCGGGGCTATGATTACGTGATTCGCATAATTGCCACACCCACTTGCTATAGGTAAGCGGTGACTGCAGAGGTGTACGTGCGGCTGGGGGAGCTGGTCAGCTGGCGTGCGCAGGCTCTGGGAGACTTGCCCTCCTTTCCAGGGGGGCAGGAGTACCACCCAATTTTTTGAGAGCCTCCTGGCCATTCCTGGAGGGTAGGAAAGTACGGTTTGCTTACTACTGTGAAACATACTTGCCTAGCCTCCCGCAATGGCCGAGAGGCTCCCAAAAATCGGGTGGCCCTCCCGGACCCCCGGAAGGGGGAAGGGTAAGCAAGCCTCCCGTTTTCCCTGTCAGGCCCTCCACGCCCCCCCCTCAGCCACTCACAGCAGAGAACAAGTGGGTGGCGTCATTTTAGCTCCGCCCCCACTATACAGTGCCTATTTTCTCGGCACTGTATAGCGGGGGATGGAGCTATGATGACGCTATCGTAATGTCACGCCCCCGGACTGCCCACTTCCCCATCATCACGCCCCTGGACAGCCCACATTGGCTCTGACCATGCCCTCAGACGGCCCATCATGCCGCCGGCCACGTCCCCATGCGCCTACAATGCTGCCTCCTCCCGGAGGAGGGGTCAGCAAGGTAGGCAAGTATGCTGTGAAATACTGTAGTCCCATAGTCCAGGAGAATGATAACATCATTAGTAGTAGCCCACATTGCTGCAACTTTGCGTTTTCTTCTAAATGAGATACTAGGTAAAAGGCTTTTTTAAAGCTGAAATTTAAAATAATCCTTTTTTTGATCTATTCATATTTTACTTAAATGTCATCAGCAATCAAGTTAATCAAGTCATATGCCATTTTAAATAATAGACCTCACATTTAATTAATGGCCTTTCCTAATGAAAACGTCTCTTTAGGGATTACATTTGTCAATCCTAATATTTCTTTCTTACATATTTTCATTGTGCTTTGTGTGTGAGCAGTATCATCCCTGGTAGTTTGATCACACCAATTACAATAAAATACTGAAATAATTATTTCCCTTGCTGAGCTTTTTAACAGGTCTTTAAAAAAAGATAATATGTTGAAGTTATACTGTAAAAAAAAATATTTTTTTAAGTGTTAAGTTGCTGTCAAACTGAATTTATACATTTTTTATAGGGTTGGATAGTCAAATGTAACTCATTGGTGGTGTTTTTTGGTTTTAAAAGATCCATGCCCGACCCACACACACAGGGATGTTTTAACAGAGGAGGAGGTCTTTGTGCAGACTCCAGGTGGGCCCCCTCCTCTGTATGGGGCAGCAGTCTCCGGAATCGTGCCGGAGTCTACTGTGCATGCGCAGGTCTCTGGAAACATGGCGTCCACCATGTTCCGGAGACCAAAATCACTACTGTGCATCAGAGGCGTCACTCACCTCCTGGACACCCGGTGCGGTGACTGAAAAAGGGGGTGGTGCTTTGTGGGAAGGGGCGGGAATTCATGTCCCAGGCACCCGTTTTTTTGTCACTTGGGGGGTTTGGGAGGTATGGCCTGATACCCGGGGAGTGCTGTGCCTGCAGTGCTGGCTCCCACACAGTGACAGGATCCGAGTGCTGCACATAATGTAATAGTGCAGCACTCGGCTCCTGTCACTAAGCAGGAGCCAGCATTTTGGTGTCGCCCCTCGGCGGGTGACACCAGGGAGCGGGCCACACCCCCCGCACCCACTTTGTGACGCCACTGCTGTGCATGCGCGGAGGCCATTTTGGCTGTAATTTTCACCATGGTTGCAGCACCCAACACTGGACTCCAGAGAGATAAGTATTAAAACATGGGTACAATGTGTGCAGTGTGGGCCTCCCTGGACCCAGAGGCCCGTGTACACCGCACCCATTGCTCCATTGTAGAAACGCCAATGCACACACAAGAGCATTCATAATTTATTAGCATGAGGATCTATTAGTTTGAAGATCGTACATACAGTATGCTTGGACCCTTGGAGTTGCCAACACTATTCTAAAACCTGCTAGATACTGTACGTTCAATAATATAGAGTTTGTAACTAAACTACAATAATTATATATTAGGTTATATATTTCTAAAATAGACTTTTCTGTTCTACACATTTTATGACAGAGTGCACCAGTACATGTATGTAGACATCTTTTTATAGGAGCACCAGACTAAAGGCTGCTGCATGAGAAGAGAATGTTCTATTCTTCTTTCCTTCATGAAGCAGCACAAAGTCTTAGCGGGACAGTGTGTTTTATCACGCAGTTTATGGAACACATCAATGTTGCCATTTTTTATTGTATAATTAAGTCTGTGTCCTGGTACATCAAATACAATAGAGGGCTGATCATATCTGGCCCTGGGTATAGACCATTTAGGCGAATGCCTTGAAGACCTTTGCTCCATGGGGGCAATCAACAGGCATGGCAGCCTGCTAAAAAGTCACTAAGCACACACTGGCCGGAGGAGCTTCCACAGATGTAAACTCTCATCACTGCTGCTCCATGCACTGTCCACTACGATAGCACCAGTGAGATGAAGGACAGACCATGTGACCTCTCCCTGCTGCATATCCATGGTCTTGCCAGCTGCCAGGGGGTAGCAATTTATGACATATACATGTAAACTGGGGGCACTAGTTAATATCTTGACTAGGACATAAAATCAGTCAGGGCAAACTCTGAGGCTGATTGACAGTCGCACGTACAGTAAAGCAGCTGCATTTGGGCTGCACTGCATAACTGAAATTATAGCAGGTGCAGATGTCCACTTCTATTCACAGTTGGCAGAGTCTCTGTGGTTGCACCTGCCCTATGTCATGTGGATGCTAGAGTATTTCTCTTAATTATTAGATTGAATTCCAGTAACAGAATTAGAATTAGATATGATATACTGTAGCCCATAAATCAGTGGCAGGTATCCAACAATCTCTGGGGTTAATTATAGCAGGTCAGAGATTATCCGAGTCTGGCAACAAGTATCCAAAAGTAGACAGGGCATAGGTAATAGTAGGTGGTCTTCAGTTTGCCGGCTGTTGGGATCCCGGCACACAATATACCGGTGCGGAATCTCGACACCCGGCATACCGACACCTTTTTCTCCCTCTTGTGGATCCACGACTCCCCTGGCGGGAGAATAGATAGTGTGGCATGCGCAGTGAACTCACAAGGGGCTCAATTGCACTTGCCCAGCTGTTGGTATGCCGGTGGTCGGGATTCCGGTGCCGGTATGCTGGCTCCCGGGAGCCCGGCCGCCGGCATACCGTACTACACCCGCAATAGTCAGGTCTGGGGTAAATCGGAGTCTCGCAACAGGTATCCAAAGTAAAGAAGGCACTGGCAATAATCAGGTCTGGGGTAAATCAGAGTCTGGCAACAGGTATCCAAAGTAGAAGCACTATAGGCTTGGGCACAAATGTAAGAAGCAAGACACCTGCAAGGGAAACTAATCACCTAACACTAGTTACGTGAAACTCACTTAAATAAGCTGAAGAGGGACAACCTTCCATGAAAGTATGGGCAGCCCCTACTCTGCAGATGCCTGAACTCAAAGTCTCAGATGCATATGCATAAGATCCATACACAGCTACAACAACAATATAGCCACGAATGTAGGACCAGGGAACAGCAAGCAGCCTACTGTATATGCGGAGAGCAAGCTGCAAATGCCATGACACTCCCATAGCAAACCTATCTGAAGTGCGAACACCATGTACCCAAGCATTTGCATCTATCCAACTGACTTCCATTCTACCCTAAATGTGTGCGACATATTTGTTGCATGAGTAGTGTGAAAAAAATCACAGATGTACCGTACTTTGTGTACCGGCCTTAATCAGCCATCACTGTCCCATAGAAAATATTACAATCCTATGTGGCAAGGAGCCAGTGCCGGATTTTCCACTAGGCACATGAGGCAAATGCATATGGGCAGCACCTACCAGGGGCGGCACAGCAGGCCTCTACCCTCCATGATGCTGGCTCTCTGCACGTGGTACTCACACCCTGCAAAGCCGCCCAGCCGGTAAGATCCAGCTTGGTGTCAGACCGGACAGGGAGGCATCAAAGAGTTAGGGGTCCAGGGAGATAACGCGGAAAACCTGACTCCCCCTCAAACCCTCCTCCCGTTGCAGCACTCCCGATCCTCCCCTACTCACCCTCTCATTACATCACCCCCCACTTCCCCTCACCATCGTAGAACCCCTGAATGCCACTACCATCAAGGCACCCCCCCCCCAGCGCTGCACATCCGATCCCTCTCATCTCCCCTGTTGCGGGTAAACTCCAGCCCGCTCACCCCATCTAAGAACCCCTGACCGCATCTCCTTTCTCCCTCCCCGCCTCTTTGTCAACACTGCATTTTATGTTGCCCTGCTGGGTATTTTAAATGAGCTCATATATGTATAATCTTAAATGACTTAATCCTGTAATTTAGTCTGTGACCACACATTATATTGTATACTACTTTTATTTTTTATTTAAAAATTATTATTATTATTATTATTATTATTATTATTTTTTTGGGGGGGGGATAATGATGTGTCTAGGGGCGGCAGAGCCCTAAATCTACCTCTGCAAGGAGCATTTCTAGAAACGTGTGGGCCCTATAAAAATTTAATTGATGGGGCAACAGAGGTTATTCGGAAGAAAACCCTTCCCTAGACCCTCTACATTCACTGTGCACTTCAAGCTCATATATGAAGGGTGCCCTTTCTCTCTAAACTGAAATTAATTATGGTGTCCAAGAACATTAGCTACTGGAACTTAAAATGTCTTGCAGTGTGATTACACTTCCTGCTGTGACATTTGTGTTATTCTCTTTTATGCTATTGGCTCACAAGAGTTGCAGAGGGCACATGGCCAGAAACTGATTGTGTGGCAACTAAACAGTGCTCAGAAACTGATACAGTGTGTGTGCTACATCAGCAATAATGCCCAGTAGTTGAACTATCCCCCATTGCCCCTACACATGGTGCAGCAGTGTACAGTGTAGTTATTACTAGTTGGTGCAGGCATGAACAGTGGGAGCAGGTCCTAATATTTCAGAACATCTACAATGAAACTCAAATGGGTCTTCACTGAGCATCCGCAGGTCCTAGTCCATGCGTAAAAAGACATAAACGGGGCTGCAGGAGCATACTTGCCTACTTTTGAGGAAGCATTTCAGGGAGATTGTGAGGGTGCGGACATGTACTGCTTCATCTGAGAGGCGTGTTATAAAAATGACTTACATCCTAAAGTAAATGAGCCGCAAAGTTAGTAAGATCTACTTGTTGAAGAAAAGACAGTTATTTTTCTGGATTTGTGTATTGTGTTTTACAAGAGCTTCCATATAACATAAGTGGCCACGGGAAACCTTATTTAAAATGCATGTAGCCACAGGGATCATTGTGCCTTATAACCAGTGCAGGGAAATGGCACTGATGATACCATTTGAATGTATGTATCCCTGTCTTTCCTTCCCCCCCCCCCCCCCCAAGAATGTAACAGCTACATAATGGGGGTAAGGTGCAATCAGGGAGATTTCTGGTCTATTCAGGGAGTCAGGGAGATTGCTGCTATTTCAGGGAGTCTCCTGCAGAATGTGGGAGGGTAGGCAACTATGTTCAGGAGGTCAGATTGCATTGCTAGGAGGTCCACTGGTGCCTGAGGTCATGTGAGCTTTTTTTATTACCACATTTTAATGAGAGACACATTTTCTCTGTGGTAGTATATGTTTTTGAGGTCTTTAAAGTTTAAAACATACTGTATCATTGCTAATTTATTTCCTTGCATCTCCTGGAACTCCAAGCTTGATTGAATATGCAGGCAGTGTGTAAATAAACAATAATAATCCAAATAATTACATCCTTGCAGGATTCTGATCAGTTTCAATAGCAAGATTAATGAGAAGTACATCATCACTTGATAATTAGACTTGTTTTGCTAAATGTGCAATAGAGTGTAACCACAGGCATCTGACAATAGCAATTTAAAATGTTATGTAAGGACAAAAAAAAATAACTTGCTGCAGTGTAGACAAGGAAATGAAAACATGAAGCAAATATATTTACTGTAGCCTTAGGTTTTTTGTTTGATAAACACTTAGATCCTGGCACATTTTGTCATCCGGCAACAAAATGTACTCTATCTATATCATATGCTCAATTTTTTATTCTATTGAAAAACCTTTCTGATCTCGGGTCAGAACACAATTATTCCAATGTAAAGCCAGAATCCACTGTGGGTTTATTTTGTGTTGGGAGGTGCTAACGAGCACCATGTGTCTCTTTTTGAGTCAAACAGAATGAAAAGCAGACATGGGCAGGTACTCCGCTGCTGGGGCAAGTAGATATAGTTTAAGCAGTTAAAATGTGGTTTGGATTCTTGGAGAAGCCATAGTTTCTGGCTTACAACCTGGGTATAGTCCAGAATCCAGGTTTTCCAAGGAGCACATTATGGATGCCTCAGCTGTTCCAGGAAGTAACTGCTCTATTTAGAGGGATTACTCTTTGTTTCTGGAGTCATGATGCTGGACAGCTGACCAGGCCATAGGCCCTCATTCCGGGTTGTTCGCTCGTTAGCTGCTTTTAGCAGCAGTGCACACGCTAGGCCGCCGCCCTCTGGGAGTGTATCTTAACTTAGCAGAAGTGCGACCGAAAGGTTAGCAGAACTGCTCGTAAAAATTTTCATGCATTTTCTGAGCAGCTCCAAACCTACTCCTACCTTGCGATCACTTCAGTCAGTTTAGTTCCTGATTTGACATCACAAACTAGTGATGTGCACCGGAAATTTTTCGGGTTTTGTGTTTTGGTTTTGGATTCGGGTCCGCGGCCGTGTTTTGGATTCGGATGCGTTTTGGCAAAACCTCCCTGAAAATTTTTTGTCGGATTCAGGTGTGTTTTGGATTCGGGTGTTTTTTTTACAAAACACCCTAAAAAACAGCTTAAATCATAGAATTTGGGGGTCATTTTGATCCCATAGTATTATTAACCTCAATAACCATAATTTCCACTCATTTTCAGTCTATTCTGAACACCTCACACCTCACAATATTATTTTTAGTCCTAACATTTGCACCGAGGTCGCTGGATGGCTAAGCTAAGCGACACAAGTGGCCGACACAAACACCTGGCCCATCTAGGAGTGGCACTGCAGTGTCAGGCAGGATGGCACTTCAAAAAAATAGTCCCCAAACAGCACATGATGCAAAGAAAAAAATAGGTGCACCAAGGTCGCTGTGTGACTAAGCTAAGCGACACAAGTGGCCGACACAAACACCTGGCCCTTCTAGGAGTGGCACTGCAGTGTCAGACAGGATGGCACTTCAAAAAAATTGTCCCCAAACAGCACATGATGCAAAGAAAAAAAGAGGCGCACCAAGGTCGCTGTGTGACTAAGCTAAGCGACACAAGTGGCCGACACAAACACCTGGCCCATCTAGGAGTGGCACTGCAGTGTCAGGCAGGATGGCACTTCAAAAAAATAGTCCCCAAACAGCACATGATGCAAAGAAAAATGAAAGAAAAAAGAGGTGCAAGATGGAATTGTCCTTGGGCCCTCCCACCCACCCTTATGTTGTATAAACAGGACATGCACACTTTAACGAACCCATCATTTCAGCTACAGGGTCTGCCACACGACTGTGACTGAAATGACTGGTTGGTTTGAGCCCCCACCAAAAAAGAAGCAATCAATCTCTCCTTGCACAAACTGGCTCTACAGAGGCAAGATGTCCACCTCATCATCATCCTCCGATTCCTCACCCCTTTCACTGTGTACATCCCCCTCCTCACAGATTATTAATTTCTTCCCCACTGGAATCCACCATCTCAGATCCCTGTGTACTTTCTGGAGGCAATTGCTGGTGAATGTCTCCACGGAGGAATTGATTATAATTCATTTTGATGAACATCATCTTCTCCACATTTTCTGGAAGTAACCTCGTACGCCGATTGCTGACAAGGTGAGCGGCTGCACTAAACACTCTTTCGGAGTACACACTGGAAGGAGGGCAACTTAGGTAGAATAAAGCCAGTTTGTGCAAGGGCCTCCAAATTGCCTCTTTTTCCTGCCAGTATACGTACAGACTGTCTGACGTGCCTACTTGGATGCGGTCACTCATATAATCCTCCACCATTCTTTCAATGGTGACAGAATCATATGCAGTGACAGTAGACGACATGTCAGTAATCGTTGGCAGGTCCTTCAGTCCGGACCAGATGTCAGCACTCGCTCCAGACTGCCCTGCATCACCGCCAGCGGGTAGGCTCGGAATTCTTAGCCTTTTCCTCGCACCCCCAGTTGCGGGAGAATGTGAAGGAGGAGCTGTTGACGGGTCACATTCTGCTTGACTTGACAATTTTCTCACCAGCAGGTCTTTGAACCTCTGCAGACTTGTTTCTGCCGGAAAGAGAGATACAACGTAGGTTTTAAATCTAGGATCGAGCACGGTGGCCAAAATGTAGTGCTCTGATTTCAACAGATTGACCACCCGTGAATCCTGGTTAAGCGAATTAAGGGCTCCATCCACAAGTCCCACATGCCTAGCGGAATCGCTCTGTTTTAGCTCCTCCTTCAATGTCTCCAGCTTCTTCTGCAAAAGCCTGATGAGGGGAATGACCTGACTCAGGCTGGCAGTGTCTGAACTGACTTCACGTGTGGCAAGTTCAAAGGGTTGCAGAACCTTGCACAATGTTGAAATCATTCTCCACTGCGCTTGAGTCAGGTGCATTCCCCCTCCTTTGCATATATCGTGGGCAGAAGTATAGGCTTGAATGGCCTATTGCTGCTCCTCCATCCTCTGAAGCATATAGAGGGTTGAATTCCACCTCGTTACCACCTCTTGCTTCAGATGATGGCAGGGCAGGTTCAGGACTGTTTGCTGGTGCTCCAGTCTTCAGCACGCGGTGGCTGAATGTCGAAAGTGGCCCGCAATTCTTCGGGCCACCGACAGTATCTCTTGCACGCCCCTGTCGTTTTTTAAAAAATTCTGCACCACCAAATTTAATGTATGTGCAAAACATGGGACATGCTGGAATTTGCCCAGATGTAATGCACGCACAATATTGCTGGCGTTGTCCGATGTCACAAATCCCCAGGCGAGTCCAATTGGGGTAAGCCATTCTGCGATGATGTTCCTCAGTTTCTGTAAGTGGTTGTCAGCTGTGTGCCTCTTATGGAAAGCGGTGATACAAAGCGTAGTCTGCCTAGGAACAAGTTGGCATTTGCGAGATGCTGCTACTGGTGCCGCCGCTGCTGTACTTGCTGCGGGAGGCAATACATCTACCCAGTGGGCTGTCACAGTCATATAGTCCTGAGTCTGCCCTGCTCCACTTGTCCACATGTCCGTGGTTAAGTGGACATTGGGTACAACTGCATTTTTTAGGACACTGGTGACTCTTTTTCTGAGGTCTGTGTACATTTTCGGTATCGCCTGCCTAGAGAAATGGAACCTAGATGGTATTTGGTACCGGGGACACAGTACCTCAATCAAGTCTCTAGTTGGCTGTGAATTAAAGGTGGATACCGGACACACGTTTCTCACCACCCAGGCTGACAAAACCTGAGTTATCCGCTTTGCAGCAGGATGACTGCTGTGATATTTCATCTTCCTCGCAAAGGACTGTTGGACAGTCAATTGCTTAATGGAAGTAGTACAAGTGGTCTTCCGACTTCCCCTCTGGGATGACGATCGACTCCCAGCAGCAACAACAGCAGCGCCAGCAGCAGTAGGCGTTACACTCAAGGATGCATCGGAGGAATCCCAGGCAGGAGAGGACTCGTCAGACTTGCCAGTGACATGGCCTGCAGGACTATTGGCTTTCCTGTGTAAGGAGGAAATTGATACTGAGGGAGTTGGTGGTGTGGTTTGCAGGAGCTTGGTTACAAGAGGAAGGGATTTAGTGGTCAGTGGACTGCTTCTGCTGTCATCCAAAGTTTTTGAACTTGTCACTGACTTCTGATGAATGCGGACCAGGTGACGTATAAGGGAGGATGTTCCTAGGTGGTTAACGTCCTTACCCCTACTTATTACAGCTTGACAAAGGCAACACACGGCTTGACACCTGTTGTCATTTGTGTTGAAATAATTCCACACCGAAGAGGTGATTTTTTTTTTGTATTTTGACCTGGCATGTCAATGGTCATATTCGTCCCACAGACAACAGGTGTCTCCAAACCACCTCACCATCAGAATCCTCCTTGTCAATTTCCTCCCCAGCGCCAGCAACACCCATATCCTCATCCTGGTGTACCTCAACAGTGACATCTTCAATTTGACTATCAGGAACAGGAGTGTGGGTGCTCCTTCCAGCACTTGCAGGGGGCGTGCAAATGGTGGAAGGCGCAAGCTCTTCCCGTCCAGTGTTGGGAAGGTCAGGCATCGCAACCGACACAATTGGACTCTCCTTGGGGATTTGTGATTTAGAAGAACGCACAGTTCTTTGCTGTGCTTTTGCCAGCTTAAGTCTTTTCATTTTTCTAGCGAGAGGATGAGTGCTTCCATCCTCATGTGAAGCTGAACCACTAGCCATGAACATAGGCCAGGGCCTCAGCCGTTCCTTGCCACTCCATGTCGTAAATGGCATATTGGCAAGTTTACGCTTCTCATCAGACGCTTTCAATTTTGATTTTTGGGTCATTTTACTGAACTTTTGTTTTTTGGATTTTACATGCTCTCTACTATGACATTGGGCATCGGCCTTGGCAGACGACGTTGATGGCATTTCATCGTCTCGGCCATGACTAGTGGCAGCAGCTTCAGCACGAGGTGGAAGTGGATCTTGATCTTTCCCTATTTTAACCTCCACATTTTTGTTCTCCATTTTTTAATGTGTGGAATTATATGCCAGTATCAATAGCAATGGCCTACTACTATATATACTGCGCACAACTGAAATGCACTGTCAGCAAACTGCAAAACTAAAATGCACCACAGGTATAGAATCTAGATGGATAGTATACTTGATGACACAGAGGTAGGTAGAGCAGTGGCCTTCCGTACCGTACTGCTATATATACCGGTGGTCACTGTCAGCAAAACTCTGCACTGTTCTCCTCCTATAGAATACTGCTGGTCCCCAGTCCCCACAATAAAGCAGTGTGAGCACAGATATATGCAGCACACTGAGCACAGATATCTAGCGTTTTTCAGGCAGACAACGTATAATACTGGTGGTCACTGGTCAGCAAAACTCTGCACTGTACTCCTCCTATATAATACTGCTGGTCCCCAGTCCCCACAATAAAGCAGTGTGAGCACAGATATATGCAGCACACTGAGCACAGATATGGAGCGTTTTTCAGGCAGACAACGTATAATACTGGTGGTCACTGGTCAGCAAAACTCTGCACTGTACTCTTCCTATATAATACTGCTGGTCCCCAGTCCCCACAATAAAGCAGTGTGAGCACAGATATATGCAGCACACTGAGCACAGATATGGAGCGTTTTTCAGGCAGACAACGTATAATACTGGTGGTCACTGGTCAGCAAAACTCTGCACTGTACTCCTCCTATATAATACTGCTGGTCCCCAGTCCCCACAATAAAGCAGTGTGAGCACAGATATATGCAGCACACTGAGCACAGATATGGAGCGTTTTTCAGACAGAGAACGGATAAAACTGGTGGTCACTGATCAGCAAAACTCTGCACTGTACTCCTCCTATATAATACAGCTGCTCCCCAGTCCTCACAATTAAGCAATAAGCACAAATATTTGCATCAACAATATAAACGGAGAGGACGCCAGCCACGTCCTCTCCCTAACATTTCCAATGCACAAGTGAAATTGGCGGCGACGCGCGGCTGCTTATATTGAATCCGAATCTCGCGAGAATCCGACAGCGGGATGATGATGTTTGGGCGCGCTCAGGTTAACCGAGCCATACGGGAGAATCCGAGTATGCCTCGGACCCGTGTAAAATGGGTGAAGTTCGGGGGGGGGTTCGGTTTCCGAGGAACCGAACCCGTTCATCACTGTCAAAAACACGCCCTGCGTTCGGCCAGCCACTCCCCCGTTTTCCCAGGCACGCCTGTGTTTTTACCTGTCACTCCTACGTTTTTTAGCTCACTCCCGGAAAACGGCCAGTTACCACCCAGAAACACCCACTTCCTGTCAATCACACACCGATCAGCAGAGCGACAGAAAAGCGTCTCTCGCCCTTGTGTAAAACGGCATAGTTTTGTGTGAAAGTACTTCGCGCATGCGTACTGCAGCCCGTACGCATGTGCAGAAATGCCGATTTTTAGCCTGATTGCTATGCTGCGAACAACGGCAGCTAGCGATCAACTCGGAATGACCCCCATAGCCCAGGCCATGTACACTTGGTTAGTGTTATGGTCTGGGTGTCTGGTCTTGTGCATTTGACTGGCTGTAAAATCAGAAAACTGCTCATTTTGTGTGACTGTCTCAAATAAACATCACACTCACCTTTTCACTATGGCTAGAGCCTATGTTCACGACTGAAGATTTCCACTATATATATATATATATATATATACATACACACATATATACATACATACACACACACACATACATATACACACACACTAGCTGGAGTACCTGGCATTGCCCAGGATTTTAAGAATGTCTGTTTACAAAAAAAAATTAAATATTAAACACACAGTATAAATAACATGGTAGATAGCTGAATACCCGTGTTTCGCTACGGGATAGGGCTGGTAAATTGGAATGATAGTTGTTCATTAATTTACGTTGGTAGTAGATCTAGTATATAGTAGAGATGAGCGGGTTCGATTCCTCGAGATCCGAACCCCCCCGAACTTCACCTATTTTACACGGTTCCGAGACAGCCTCGGATCTTCCCACCTTGCTCGGTTAACCCGATTGCACCCGAACGTCATCATCCCGCATTCTCGCGAGATTCATATTCTATATAAGGAGCCGCGCGTCGCCGCCATTTTCACTCGTGCTTTGGAGATGATAGTGAGAGTTCAGTGTGCTGCAAATATCTGTGCTTAGTGTGCTGCAAATATCTGTGCTCAGTGTGCTGCAAATATCTACGTTCTCTGCCTGAAAACGCTCCATATCTGTGCTGCATTGTAGGAGGACAGTGCAGAATTTTGCTGACCACCAGTATATATATATATAGCAGTACGGTACAGTAGGCCATTGCTCTACCTCTGTGTCGTCAAGTATACTATCTATATCTGTGCTGCATTGTAGTTGTGCGCAGTATATAGTAGGAGGACAGTGCATAATTTTGCTGACAACCAGTGTACTATATATATATATATATATATATATATATATATATATAGCAGTACGGTACAGTAGTCCATTGCTCTACCTCTGTGTCGTCAAGTATACTATCCATATCTGTGCTGCATTGTAGTTGTGCGCAGTATATAGTAGGAGGACAGTGCAGAATTTTGCTGACCACCAGTATATATATATATATATATATATATATATATAGCAGTACGGTACAGTAGTCCATTGCTCCACCTCTGTGTCGTCAAGTATACTATCCATATCTGTGCTGCATTGTAGTTGTGCGCAGTATATAGTAGGAGAACAGTGCAGATTTTGCTGACCACCAGTATATATATATATATATATATATATATATATATATATATAGCAGTACGGTACAGTAGTCCATTGCTCTAACTCTGTGTCGTCAAGTATTCTATCCATATCTGTGCTGCATTGTAGTTGTGCGCAGTATATAGTAGGAGGACAGTGCAGAATTCTGCTGACCACCAGTATATATATATAGCATTACGGTACAGTAGTCCATTTCTCTACCTCTGTGTCGTCAATTATACTATCCATATCTGTGCTGCATTGTAGTTGTGCGCAGTATATAGTAGGAGGACAGTGCAGAATTTTGCTGACCACAAGTATATATATATATATATATATATATATACACACTAGGTGCTTCATCGCGCCCTACGGGCGCTCTTCACATCGTCGTAGGGGGCTACACCCCCTTCTTTGTGTGGTTGAATATATGATTATATGGAGTATTACCTGCATTCCTACTGTTGTTAGAGGTAAATTATTGCGCAATGTAAGGGCAGCGGATGGTGATGGGGGCATTGCCTCTTGCTACGGCGTGAACAGCGGCTGCAAGGCCCGATGTAGAGAATGTAGCGAGTGTGTGGGGAGAGTGTCTGTAGATGCTGCAGGTGGAAGGGCGAATGGGGAAGGGAGTTGGGAGGTGCTGCAGGTGGGGTTGGGCGGGGGAGTGGGGTCCAGAGGTGCTATGGGTGGGGGAAGGGCGGGGGGTCGCGGGTGGGGAAGGGACAGTTGCGGGTGTTGCTGCGGTGTGGGGGAGGGTGTCTGTAGATGGTACGGGTGGAGGGGGTTTGATGCAGGGAGGGTGTGTGCGGATGGGTGAGGGGGCTGCGGGTGGTGGAGGGGCAGGTGTGGGGGTGCGTGGATGCTGCAGGTGGGGTTGCAGGTGGGGTTGGGAGGTGCCATGTGGGGTGGGTGGGAAGAAGCATGGGTTGTGCAGGTTGGAGAGGGGCAGGTGCGGTGGGGTGGGGGACGGGGTCCGAGGGCGGTAGAGGAGGGGCAGTTCCGGGTGTTCCGAGGGTGGGGAGGGGTGGGTGGCACGGGTGGGGAAGGGAGGGGTGCGGGGTTTGCTGCTGTGTGGGGGAGGGTGTCTGTAGATGCTACGGGTGGAAGGGGGTTGATGGGGGAGGCGCAGATGGGTGAGGGGGATGGGAGGTGCTGGGGAGGGGGGTAGGCTGCGAATGGGAGAGTGGATTTGGAGGCGGTGTGAATAGTGGAGGAGAGGGGGTGTGGTGGGGAGGGGCAGGTGCAGGGCTGTTGGGGATGGTGTAAGGGTTCCGAAGGTGCTGCGGGTGGAGAAGGGGCTGATTTCGGGGGTGTGGTCAATGGTGGAGGGGGCCCGGAGGTGCTGCGGGTGGTGGAGGGGCAGGTGTGGGGGTGCGTGTAGGGGAGGTGGGGTGCTGCAGGTGGGGTAGGGGGTTGGGAGGTGCCGTGGGGGGGGGGAAGCATGGGTGGCGCGGGTGGAAGAGGGGCAGTTGCGGTGGTTTGGCAAGTGTCGCGGGTGGTGGAGGAGCATGTGTGGGGGTAGCAGTGGGTGGGGGAGGGGGTCCTATACACACAGCATGATACTGGTCTGTACAGCATGGACATATACAGACACAGCGACTGCACTCCTGTCTGCACTCACCACTTGTGGCTGGGCTGGGCCCCGGCATTCCCATGGCCACTTCCTCACACAGCTGCAGAATGCTGTACACCGCCGACAACTTCTCCTCCGCTCCTCTGTGTCGTTATCCACAGAAGGCCCTGAGAGAGTCACCTCCTCACACAGCAGCACGTTGGGGTCGGCGGGCGCAGCCTCTTCCGCTCCCCGGCGCCTCCATCAGGAGGACAGTGGACCGGCATCCCCCGAGGCCGTCCCTTCCCCACACAGCTGCAGCGTGCTCTGGTCCCCCAGTCCAGTAAAAAGGTAGTGAAGCAGGAGCGTGACGACTTCCAGTGTCAGGCGCTCATAGACAGCTGCCTAATGCTGGCGCCGGGCCCGACACTGAGCAGTCCCCCAGGCAGCATGGCGCCTGGAGAGCTGCTGGGAGGGGAGCGACTTTATGTGGAACTGGGGGCAGGAGTGGCGTGAGGCTGGGCGCCTGCACACAGACAGGTGCGGGTGACGGGGATGTGGAAGTGGAGGGGGTTGCGGCGTTGTGCTTACGGCGTGTGGCTGTACAGTGTGGGCCGGGTGTATGAGAGAGGTTGTGGGGCGGGCGTCAACGGTCTGTGTGGCCGTGGTGCGTTCGGCGTGTTGCCGTTACTGTGTGTCCGCGTCTGCAAGGTGATGTACAGACATGGGGCGGCAGGGAGGGGATGCAGAGACGCAGGGAGGGGACGCAGAGACGCGGGGCGGCAGGGAGGGGACGCAGAGAGGCGGGGCGGCAGGGAGGTGATGCAGAGACGCAGGACGGGGACGCAGAGACACAGGGCGGGGACCCAGAGACGCGGGGCAGCGGTCTGTGCGGCCGTGGTGCGTGTGGCGTGTTGCCATTACTGTGTGTCCGCGTCTGCAAGGTGATGCACAGACATGGGGCGGCAGGGAGGGGAGGCAGAGACGCGGGGCGGCAGGGAGGGGACGCAGGGCGGCAGGGAGGGAACGCAGAGACGCAGGACGGGGACGCAGAGACACAGGGCGGGGACCCAGAGACGCAGGGCGGCAGGGCGGGGATGCAGAGACGCAGGACGGGGACGCAGAGACGCAGGGCGGGGATGCAGAGACTCAAGGAGGGGACACAGAGACGCAAGGAGGGGACGCAGAGACGCAAGGAGGGGACGCAGAGACACAGGGTGGGGACCCAAAGACGCGGGGCGGCAGGGCGGGGACGCAGTGACGCATGGTGGGGACGCAGAGACGCAAGGAGGGGACGCAGAGACGCAAGGAGGGGATGCAGAGAGGCAAGGAGGGGACGCAGAGCGGCAGGGAGGGGACGCAGAGCGGCAGGGAGGGGACGCAGAGATGCAGGGTGGCAGGGAGGGGACGCAGAGAGGCGGGACGCAGGGAGAGGATGCAGAGAAGCAGGAGGCAGAGATGCGGACGGTAGGGAGGGGATGCAGAGAGGCTGGGCGGCAGGGAGGGGACGCAGAGAGGCGGGGCGGCAGGGAGGGGATGCAGAGAGGCGGGGCGGCAGGGAGGGTGCGCAGACACGCGGGGCGGTAGGGAGGGGATGCAGAGACGCGGTGCGGCAGGGAGGGGGACGCAGAGATGCGGGGTGGCAGGGAGGGGGACGCAGAGATGCAGGGAGGGGAATGCAGAGATGCAGGTGGCAGGGAGGGGATGCAGAGAGGCGGGCGGCAGGGAGGGGATGCAGAGACGCAGGACGCAGAGATGCGGGCGGTAGGGAGGGGATGCAGAGAGGCGGGGTGGCAGGGAGGGGACACAGAGACGCGGGGCGGCAGGGAGCGGACGCAGAGATGCGGGGCGGTAGGGAGGGGATGCAGAGAGGTGGGCCGGCAGGGAGGGGAGGCAGAGAAGTGGGGCGGCAGGGAGGGGACGCAGAGATGCGGTGCGGCAGGGAGGGGATGCAGAGATGTGGGGCGGCAGGGAGGGGATGCAGAGAGGCGGGGACGCAGGAAGGGGACGCAGAGAGGCGGGGCGGCAGGGAGGGGATATAGAGACAGGGGTCAGCAGGGAGGGGACGCAGAGATTTGGGTCAGCAGGGAGGGGACGCAGAGAGGCAGGGAGGGGACATAAAGAGGCTGGGCGGCAGAGAGGGGATGCAGAGACGCGGTGCTGCCTATGTACTCTCTCTCACCTGTGAGGTTGGGGCAGCGTCCACAGTACCAGGTGTGCTGTCCCGCATCTCAGGCTTGTGCAGCCAGCAGGCCAGTCCCTGTGGTGTGCAGTCCGGGTCTCTGGGGATGGTGGGAGGCAGCGTTGTCTTAGGTGTGCAGAGGAGGCGATAGGTGTCTGTACGCGGCGCAGGGAGCCCTATGAAGCCGCCATACACATTAGGAGGGACGGGTGGCGCAGGAGACGGACGGGGAGGCAGCAGTCAGGCGCGGGTGATGCTGCGTCGTAACTGGCGGGACAGTGGGTCCCAGGCACGGCTGCAGTGCGGGAGCTGGTGCTGGGGTGTGTGCGGAGGGCGGGAGGGGTGGTGCGGCCTGCGGCTGTCTGGTCGGCTGTGGTGCGGCCCGGCCACCGTGTCCGTGCTGCGGATGGGTGTGAGAGTCTGGGAGGTTACCTGGCAATTGTATAGCTGGCACTGTGGGGGCAATTGTATAACTGGCACTGTGGAGGCAATTGTATAGCTGGCACTGTGGGGGCAATTGTACAGCTGGCACTGTGGGGGCATTTGTACAGCTGGCACTGTGGGGGCAATTGTACAGCTGGCACTGTGGGGGCAATTGTACAGCTGGCACTGTGGGGGCAGTGTATAGCTGGCACTGTGGGGGCAGTGTACAGCTGGCACTGTGGGGGCAATTGTACAGCTGGCACTGTGGGGGCAATTGTACAGCTGGCACTGTGGGGGCAATTGTACAGCTGGCACTGTGGGGGCAATTGTATAGCTGGCACTGTGGGGGGCAATTGTATAGCTGGCACTGTGGGGGCATTGGATGCAGGAGGTGGTGCTGGGGTTGTGGGGAGGGGGGTTTAGGTGGTGTGCGGCTTGACGGCGGGTCCCGCGGCTGCATGCTGAAGGATAATGCTGGGGTTGTGGGGAGGATGTGTGCTGTGTGGCTCATCTGTTCAGCTGACGTCGGGTCCCGGCCAGCTTGTCCTGGAGCGGATGGCGGGTCCCGGGCAGCTTGTCGTGGAGCAGACGGCGGGTCCCGGGCAGCGTGTCGTGGAGCGGACGGCGGGCCCCGGCCAACGTGTTGTGGAGCGGTTGCATGCAAGAGGTGGGGTGCTGGGGTTGTGGGGGAGGGGGGGATCGGTGGTGTGCGGCTCATCCGTGGAGCGGACGGCGGGTCCCCCCAGCCTGTGTGTGCCGCGGCTGCATGCAGGAGGTGGTGCTGGAGTTGTGGGGAGGGTGGGACGGGAATAGCTGGTGTGGGGTGAGGGTGTCTTGTGTGTGTGTGTGTGTGTGTGTGTGTGTGTGTTCGTCCGTCGTGCGGATGTCGTCTCTGGGGCTGCTGGCTGCCTCTGGGGACTGGGGAAGGGGGGGTGCGGGTGTCATTGGGGTGTAGGTGGCTGTTTTGGGGGGTAAACCTAGGGAGGGGTGCATGGTTACCAGGCACTGTGCTGCGTCCGGCCACTGGTGGGTTGTCTGTGGAGATGGTATCCGGATTCTGTGGCTGCAGTGCTGCTCCCGTTAGTGGTGTGCTGAAACTCCCCCCAGGCCTGTGACTCCACCCAGCGTTAGAGGGCCAGGCACAGACAAGGCAAATATATAGGATATATATATATATATATATATATATAGCAGTACGGTACAGAAGTCTGTTGCTCTACCTCTGTGTCGTCAAGTATACTATCCATATCTGTGCTGCATTGTAGTTGTGCACAGTATATAGTAGGAGGACAGTGCAGAATTTTGCTGAACACCAGTTTATATATATATATATATATATATATATATATATATATATATATATATATATAGCAGTACGGTACAGTAGTCCATTGCTCTACCTCTGTGTCGTCAAGTATACTATCCATATCTGTGCTGCATTGTAGTTGTGCGCAGTATATAGTAGGAGGACAGTGCAGAATTTTGCTGACCACCAGTATATATATGTATATATATATATATATATATATATATATATATAATTACGGTACAGTAGTCCATTGCTCTACCTCTGTGTCATCACGTGTACTATCCATATCTGTGCTGCATTGTAGTTGTGCGCAGTATATAGTAGGAGGACAGTGCAGAATTCTGCTGACCACCAGTATATATATATAGCAGTATGGTACAGTAGTCAATTGCTCTACCTCTGTGTCATCAAGTATACTATCCATATCTGTGCTGCATTGTAGTTGTGCGCAGTATATAGTAGGAGGACAGTGCAGAATTTTGCTGACCACCAGTATATATATATATATATATATATAGCAGTACGGTACAGTAGTCCATTGCTCTACCTCTGTGTCATCAATTATACTATCCATATCTATGCTGCATTGTAGTTGTGCGCAGTATATAGCAGGAGGACAGTGCAGAATTTTGCTGACCACAAGTATATATATATATATATATATATATATATATATATATAGCAGTACGGTACAGAAGTCCATTGCTCTACCTCTGTGTCGTCAAGTATACTATCCATATCTGTGCTGCATTGTAGTTGTGCACAGTATATAGTAGGAGGACAGTGCAGAATTTTGTTGACCACCAGTTTATTTATATATATATATATATATATATAGCAGTACGGTACAGTAGTCTATTGCTCTACCTCTGTGTCGTCAAGTATACTATCCATATCTGTGCTGCATTGTAGTTGTGCGCAGTATATAGTAGGAGGACAGTGCTGAATTTTGCTGACCACCAGTATATATATATATATATATATATATATATATAATTACGGTACAGTAGTCCATTGCTCAAGTATACTATCCATATCTGTGCGGCATTGTAGTTGTGCTCAGTATATAGTAGGAGGACAGTGCAGAATTTTGCTGACCACCAGTATATATATATATATATATATATATAGCAGTATGGTACAGTAGTCCATTGCTCTACCTCTGGTGTCGTCAAGTATAATATCCATATCTGTGCTGCATTGTAGTTGTGCTCAGTATATAGTAGGAGGACAGTGCAGAATTTTGCTGACCACCAGTATATATATATATATAGCAGTACGGTACAGTAGTCCATTGCTCTACCTCTGTGTCGTCAAGTATACTACTCATATCTGTGCTGCATTGTAGTTGTGTGCAGTATATAGTAGGAGGACAGTACAGAATTTTGCTGACCACCAGTATATATATATATATATATATATATATATATATATATATAGCAGTACGGTACAGTAGTCCATTGCTCTACCTCTGTGTCATCAAGTATACTATTCATATCTGTGCTGCATTGTAGTTGTGCGCAGTATATAGTAGGAGGACAGTGCAGAATTTTGCTGACCACCAATATATATATATATGTATATATATATATATATATATATATATATATATAGCGCAGTACGGTACAGTAGGCCATTGCTATTGATATATTGATATACTGGCATATAATTCCACACATTAAAAGATGGAGAACAAAAATGTGGAGGGAGGCCAGCCACTTGGGTCGCTTAGCTTAGCCATCCAGCGACCTTGGTGCACCTCTTTTTTTCTTTGCATCATGTGCTGTTTGGGGACTATTTTTTGAAGTGCCATCCTGTCTGACACAGCAGTGCCACTCCTAGATGGGCCAGGAGTTTGTGTCTGCCACTTGGGTCGCTTAGCTTAGCCATCCAGCAACCTTGGTGCACCTCTTTTTTTCTTTGCATCATGTGCTGTTTGGGGACTATTTTTTAAATCTGCCATCCTGTCTGACACTGCAGTGCCACTCCTAGATGGGCCAGGTGTTTGTGTCGGCCACTTGGGTCGCTTAGCTTAGCCATCCAGCGACCTTGGTGCACCTCTTTTTTTCTTTGCATCATGTGCTGTTTGGGGACAATTTTTTTAAGTGCCATCCTGTCTGACACTGCAGTGCCACTCCTAGATGGGCCAGGTGTTTGTGCCGGCCACTTGGGTCGCTTAGCTCAGTCATCCAGCGACCTCAGTGCAAATTTTAGGACTAAAAATAATATTGTGAGGTGTTCAGAGTAGACTGGAAATGAGTGGAAATTATGGTTATTGAGGTTAATAATACTATGGGATCAAAATGACCCCCAAATTCTATGATTTAAGCTGTTTTTGAGGGTTTTTTGAAAGAAAACCACCCGAATCCGACAAAAAAATTTCAGGGAGGTTTTGCCAAAATGCGTCCGAATCCAAAACACGGCCGCGGAACAGAATCCAAAACCAAAACACAAATCCCGAAAAATTTCCGGTGCACATCTCTAGTATATAGGCATATCTTGCTTCCCTGACGCACTTTGTGTAGGGGCTGGATCCCTTTTTGGTCCCCCAAGGGACCCTGCTCTTTCCACTTTACAACTCTCAGTCTGTGGCTTCCTGCTGCCTCCATTCCCCTCCCCACATCATGTCAGTGCCCCTGTGAAATTATCGTTTTCTTATATAGCACAGCACATTATGTATCTCCTGAAGTACGGTGTGCTGCCGGGGGACCGTGCTACTTCCACTGTATGTCAGTGCCCCCTCCCTGAAGCTGCAGACTCCATCATATACACACATTGATGGGCGGCACTCACGAGTCTTTACCGAAGAATAATTCAGACGGACAGCGTCACCGTGTTCAACCTTTCAGTCACTTTAAGACTTTTTTCAAGAACATTCTTGAAAAAAGTCTTAAAGTGATTGAAACGTTGAACACGGTGACGCTGTCCGTCTGAATTATTCTTCGGTAAAGACTCGTGAGTGCCGCCCATCAATGTGTGTGCGTGTATATATATATATATATATATATATATATATAAATATATATTTATTAGAGATGAGCGGGTTCGGTTCCCTGAGAACCAAAACCCCCCCACTTAACTACCTGAGCCAGGATCCGAGTCAGGCTTGGGCTTTCCCGCCTGACTCAGAAGCCAGCAAGAGGAAAAACGTCATCATCCCGCTGTTGTCATCGCTACCATTTTCACTCCGGCATTGGAGGGTGTAGAGAGAGGATGTGTCTCTGTCCTCAATGTCCTGCATCAGTTCAGTGGTAGTGTCTTGTGCTGCATCACTCCAGTCACAGTGGTGGTGTCTTCTGCTTTCATATGTTCAGTGCTGCTGTATAAGTCCAGTCCAGTGGTGCTGTGTTGTGCTACATAAGTCCAGTGGTGGTGTCCCTGTGCTGCTGTATATGTCCAGTACTGCTGTATAAATCCAGTGATACTGCCATATATGTCCAGTGGTACTGCCGTATAAATCCAGTGGTACTGGCGTATAAATCCAGTCCAGTTATACTGCCGTATAAGGCCAGTGGTACTGCCGTGTAATTCCAGTGATACTGCCGTATATGTCCAGTGGTATTGCCGTATAATTCCAGTGAATCTGCCGTATAATTCCAGTGGTACTGATGTCTAATTCCAGCGGTACTGGCATATAAATCCAGTCCAGTGATACTGCCGTATATCTCCAGTGGTACTGCCGTATATGTCCAGTGGTACTGCCATATATGTCCAGTGGTACTGCCGTATAAATCCAGTGATACTGCTGTATAATTCCAGTGGTACTGGCATATAAGTCCAGTGGTACTGGTGTATAAATCTAGTCCAGTGATATTGCCGTATATGTCCAGTGGTACTGCCATAAAATTCCAGTGGTACTGCCATATATGTCCAGTGATACTGCCGTATATGTCCACTGGTACTGCCGTATTAATACAGTGGTACTCGCGTATAAATCCAGTCCAGTGATACTGCTGTATATATCCAGTGGTACTGCCATATAAATCCAGTGGTACTGGCATATAAATCCAGTGGTACTGGCGTATAAATCCAGTCTAGTTATACTGCTGTATAAGTCCAGTGGTACTGCCATATAATTCCAGTGATACTGCCCTATAATTCCAGTCCAGTGGTGCTGCCATATAAGTTCAGTGGTGCTGTCCTGTGATGTATATTATTTACTCCAAAAAAGGGGTTATTAATATTTAATCTAAATAATTTTCACAGGGTCTGCCCTGTGTGGTGTAGAGGTACGCTCTCCTGTACCGCATATTGGGGGTCATTCCGAGTTGTTCGCTCATTGCTGATTTTCGCTATGCTGCGATTTGTTGCTAACTGTGCATGCGCATGGTACGCAGAGCGCATGCGCTGAGTTATTTCACACAAAACGTAGTAGATTTGCTGGCGTTCGAGCAATGCTTTTCAGTCGCACTGCTGATCGGTAAATGATTGACAGGGAAGGGGCGTTTCTGGGTAGTAACTGAGCGTTTTCTGGGAGTGTGCTAAAAAACGCAGGCATGTCAGGGAAAAACGCGGGAGTGTCTGGAGAAATGGGGGAGTGGCTGGCCGAACGCAGGGCGTGTTTGTGACGTCAAACCAGGAACTTAACGGACTGAGCTGATCGCAATTTAGGAGTAGGTCTGGAGCTACTCAGAAACTGCAAGAAATATTTAGTAGCAATTCTGCTAATCTTTCGTTCGCTATTCTGCTAAGCTAAGATACACTCCCAGAGGGTGGCGGCCTAGCGTGTGCAATGCTGCTAAAAGCAGCTAGCGAGCGAACAACTCCGAATGAGGGCCATTGTTATATAACTCCAGAAAAATAATGGAGAACAAATATTTGGAGGATAAAATAGGGAAAAATCAAGATTCACTTCCTCCTAGTGCAGAAGCTGCTGCCACTAGTCATGACATAGATGATGAAATGCCATCAACGTTGTCTGCCAAGGCCGATGTCCAATGTGATAGTAGAGTGCATGTCAAATCCAAAAAGCCAAAGTTCAGTAAAAAGACCCAAAAAAAGAAATTGAAATGGTCTAAGGAGAAACGTAAACTTGCCAATATGCCATTTATGACACGGAGTGGCAAGGAACGGCTAAGGCTCTGGCCTATGTTCATGACTAGTGGTTCAGCTTCACATGATGATGGAAGCCCTCATCCTCCTGCTAGAAAAATGATCAGAGTTAAGCTGGCAAAAGCACAGCAAAAAACTGTGCATTCTAAGATGGTACCACAAGTCCCCAAGGAGAGTCCAAGTGTGTCGGCGGTTGCGATGCCTGACCTTCCCAACACTGGATGGGAAGAGGTGGCTCCTTCCACCATTTGCACGCCCTCTGCAAGTGCTGGAAGTAGCACCCACAGTCCAGTTTCTGATATTCAAATTGAAGATGTCACTGTTGAAGTACACCAGGATGAGGATTTGGAAGTTGCTGGCACTGAGGAGGAAGTTGACGATAAGGATTCTGATGGTGATGTGGTTTGTTTAAATCAGGCATCCTGGGGAGACACCTGTTGTCCGTGGGATGAATAAGCCCATTGTGATTTCTGGGCAAAATACCAAAAAAGCCATCTCTTCGGTGTGGAATTATTTCTCCACAAATCCAGACAACAGGTGTCAAGCCATGTGTTGCCTCTGTCAATCTGTAATAGGTAAGGACGTTAACCACCTAGGAACATCCTCCCTTATACGTCACCTGCTGCGCATTCATCAGAAGTCAGTGTCAAGTTGTGAAACTTTGGGTAAGAGAGTGAGCAGTCCACTGACACCTAAATCCCTTCTTACTCTTGTACCCAAGCTCCTGCAAGCCACACCACCAACTACCTCAACGTCAATTTCCTCCTCAGTCAGGAACGTCAGTAGTCCTGCAGGCCATGTCACTGGCAAGACTGAGAAGTCCTCTCCTAACCGGGATTCCTCCAGATGATCCTTGAGTGGTACGCCTACAGCTGCTGTTTCTGCTGCTGCTGTTGTTGCTGCTGGAAGTTGATCGTCATCCCAGAGGGGAAGTCGGAAGACCACTTGTACTACTTCCAGTAAGCAATTGACTGTCCAACAATCCTTTGTGAGGAAGATGAAATATGACAGCAGTCATCCTGTTGCAAAGCGGATAACTGAGGCCTTGACAGCTATGTTGGTGTTAGACGTGCATCCGGTATCCACCATTAGTTCAGTGGGACTTAGAGAATTGATGGAGGTAGTGTCCCCCGGGTACCAAATCACATCTAGGTTCCACTTCACTAGGCAGGTGATACCGAGAATGTACACAGACGTCAGAAAAAGAGTCACCAGTGTCCTAAAAAAATGCAGTTGTACCCACTGTCTACTTAACCACGGACATGTGCCATATAAATCCAGTGCGTCCGGTATCCACCATTAGTTCAGTGGGACTTTGAGAATTGATGTAGGTTGTGTCCCCCGGGTACCTAATCACATCTAGGTTCCACTTCACTAGGCAGGTGATACCGAGAATGTACAGAGACGTCAGAAAAAGAGTCACCAGTGTCCTAAAAAAATGCAGTTGTAACCACGGACATCTGGACAAGTGGAACAGGGCAGACTAAGGACTATATGACTGTGACAGCCCACTGGGTAGATGTATTGTCTCCCGCAGCAAGAACAGCAGCGGCACCAGTAGCAGCATCTCGCAAATGCCAACTCGTTCCTAGGCAGGCTACGCTATGTATCACTGCTTTCAGTAAGAGGCACACCGCTGACAACCTCTTATGGAAACTGAGGGACATCATCGCACAATGGCTTACCCCAATTAGACACTCCTGGGAATTTGTGATATCGGACAACGCCACCAATATTGTGCGTGCATTACATCTGGGCAAATTCCAGCACATCCCATGTTTTGCACATACAATTAATTTGGTGGTGCAGAATTTTTTGAAAAATGACAGGAGCGTGCAGGAGATGCTGTCGGTTGCCCAAAAAATTGCGGGCCACTTTCGACATTCAGCCACCGCGTGCCGAAGACTGGTGTGCCAGCAAACACTCCTGAACCGGCCCTGCCATCACCTGAAGGCAAGAGGTGGTTATGAGGTAGAATTCAACACTATATATGCTTCAGAGGATGGAGGAGCAGCAAAAGGCCATTCAAGCCTATACATCCACATACAATATAGGCAAAGGAGGGGGAATGCACCTGACTCAAGAGCAGTGGAGAATGATTTCTGTCTTGTGCAAGGTTCTCCAACCCTTCGAACTTGCCACAAGTAAAGTCAGTTCAGACACTGCCAGCTTGAGTCAGGTCATTCCCCTCATCAGGCTTTTGCAGAAGCAGCTGGAGAAATTGAAGGAGGAGCTAAGATGGAGTGATTCCACAAAGTATGTGGAACTTGAGGATGGAGCCCTTCATTCACTTTGCCAGGATTCAAGAGTGGTCAATCTGTTGAAATCAGAGCACTACATTTTGGCCACCGTGCTCGATCCTTAAAGGTTTAAAGCCTACGTTGTATCTCTCTTTCCGGCAGATACAAGTCTGCAGCAGTTCAAAGACCTGCTGGTGAGAAAATTGTCAACTCAAGCAGAACGTGACCTGTCAACAGCTCCTCCTTCATTTTCTCCTGCAACTGGGGCTACGAGGAAAAGGATAAGATTTCCTATCCCACCCGCTGGCAGTGATGCAGGGCAGTTAGGATATTTCTGACATGCCTGCTGTCACTGCATATGATTCTGTCACTATTGAAAGAGTGGTGGAGGATTATATGAGTGACAGCATCCAAGTAGGCATGTCAGAAGGTCCGTATGTATACTGGCAGGAAAAAGAGGCAATTTGGATGCCCTTGCACAAACTGGCTTTATTTTATCTAATTGCCCCCCTCCAGTGTGTACTCTGAAAGAGTGTTTAGGGCAGCCAGTAACCTTGTCAGCGATCGACATAGGAGGTTACTTCCACAAAATGTGGAGAAGATGATGTTCATCAAAATGAATTATAAATTTCTCCGGAAAGATCTTTACCAGCAATTGCATCCAGAAAATACACAGGGACCTGTGATGGTGGATTCCAGTGGGGACAAATTAATACTCTGTGGGGAGGATGATGTACACACTGAAAGGGGTGAGGAATCGGACGATGAGGTCGATATCTTGCCACTGTAGAGCCAGTTTGTGCAAGTAGAGATTGATTGCTTCTTTTTTGGTGGGGGCCCAAACCAACCAGTCATTTCAGCCACAGTCGTGTGGCAGACCCTGTCGCTGAAATGATTGGTTTGTTAAAGTGTGCATGTCGTGTTTATACAACATAAGGGTGGGTGGAAGGGACCAAGGACAATTCCATCTTGCACCTCTTTTTCTTCTTTGCATCATGTACTGTTTGGGGACTAGTTTTTTAAAGTGCCATCCTGCCTGACACTGCCATACAACTCCAAGGGTACTACTGTATTAGTCCAGGGGTACTGCCATATAAGTCCAGTCCAGTGGTGCTGTCTTGTGCTGCATCTGTCCAATGGTGGTGTCTTGTGCTGCCATAAGTCCAGTGGTGGTGTCCTGTGCTGTATATTATTTACTCCAAATAAAAGGGTTATATACATTACTTATATTATTATCCAAATAATTTTCTCTTACGTCCTAGAGGATGCTGGGGACTCCGTAAGGACCATGGGGTATAGACGGGCTCCGCAGGAGACATGGGCACTATAAAGAACTTTTAGTGTGGGTGTGCACTGGCTCCTCCCTCTATGTCTCTCCTCCAGACCTCAGTTAGATCCTGTGCCCAGAGGAGATAGGGTGCATTACAGAGGAGCTCTCCAGAGTTTCTCTAAATATAGAATTTTGTTAGGTTTTTTTATTTTCAGGGAGCTCTGCTGGCAACAGGCTCCCTGCATCGTGGGACTGAGGAGAGAGAAGCAGACCTACTTAGATGATAGGCTCTGCTTCTTAGGCTACTGGGCAACATTAGCTCCAGAGGGAGTCAGAACACAGGTCTCACCCTGGGGTTCGTCCCGGAGCCGCGCCGCCGTCCTCCTCGCAGAGCCGGAAGATAGAAGCCGGGTGAGTATAAGAAGAAAAGAAGACTTCAAGGCGGCAGAAGACTTCACATCTTCATTGAGGTAAGCGCGCAGCAGTAACACTGTGCTCCATTGCTCCCACACAGGACACACACACGGAACAGGCACTGATGGGTGCAGGGTGCAGGGGGGCGCCCTGGGTAGCAATAAACCTCGGGTATGGCTTTTCTGGGTACATTAGGCTGCGGAATCAGTAAATGTAAAGATCCCCCGCCATGTTTTACACATTGAAGCAGGACCGAAGCCCGCCGCTGGAAGGGGCGGAGCTTGATCCCTCAGCACTAACAGCGCCATTTTCTCCACAGAACGCTGCAGAGAAGCTGGCTCCCCGGTCTCTCCCCCGCTGAACTCGGTGGCAGAGGGCTGAAAAAGAGGGGGGGGGGGGATTTTCTAGGCGCAGTGAGTGTTTTGCACATTGTTTGTGAATAAAAAGCGCTATCTGGGTGATCTTCCAGTAATTACTAAGCGCTGGGTGTGTGCTGGCATACTCTCTCTCTGTCTCTCCAAAGGGCCTTGTTGGGGAATTGTCTCCTTATAGATATATCCCTCTGTGTGTGTGGGTGTCGGTACGTGCGTGTCGGCATGTCTGAGGCGGAAGGCTCGTCCAAGGAGGAGGTGGAGCGAATGAGTTGTGTGTCTCCGTCGGCAACACCGACTCATGAATGGATGGACATGTGGCATATGTTAAATGCTAGTGTGGCCTCATTACATAAGAGACTGGACCTGACAGAGTCCAGGGAAAAAGCTGGGAGTCAATCCACGGATTGGTCTAGGTCACAGGGTCCGTCTGGGTCTCAAAAACGTCCCCTATCCCAAATAGATGACACGGATACCGACACGGATTCTGATTCCAGTGTCGACTACGATGATGCAAGATTGCACCCAAGGGTGGCTAAAGGTATTCAGTGTATGATTATTGCAATGAAAGAGGTTTTGTATATCACAGATGACTCCTCTGTCCCGGACACGAGGGTGCGCATGTATAAGGAGAAGAAACCTGAGGTCACCATTCCCCCTTCTCATGAGCTGAACGAGTTGTTTGAAAAAGCTTGGGAAACTCCAGATAAAAAACTGCAGATTCCCAAAAGGATTCTTATGGCGTATCCTTTCCCGGCTCAGGATAGGGTGCGTTGGGAATCCTCTCCCAGGGTGGACAAGGCTTTGACGCGCCTGTCCAAGAAGGTGGCGCTACCGTCTCCGGACACGGCAGCCCTCAAGGATCCTGCTGATCGCAGACAGGAGACTACTTTAAAGTCTTTTTATGCACATACAGGTGTTTTGCTTAGACCGGCAATAGCATCGGCATGGGTATGTAGCGCAGTTGCAGCATGGACGGATACCTTGTCAGATGTCCTTGATACCCTAGACAGGGATACCATTTTATTAACATTAGCTCACATTAAAGACACAGTCTTATTTATGAGGGACGCTCAAAGAGACGTTGGGCTGCTGGGTTCCAGAGCCAATGCCATGGCTATTTCTGCGAGACGAGCTCTATGGACCCGCCAATGGACGGGTGACGCAGACTCCTAGAAACATATGGAGGTTTTACCTTACAAGGGTGAAGTGTTGTTTGGGGAGGGGCTCGCGGACCTTGTTGCCACAGCTACCGCGGGTAAAGCTACATTTTTACCTTTTGTTCCCCAACAGCAAAAGAAAACTCCACAGTATCAGATGCATTCCTTTTGGTCGCATAAGGCCAGAAGAGGTCGGGGCTCCTCTTTCCTTGCCAGAGGTAAGGGTAAAGGGAAAAGAACACCTGCGTTGGCTAGCTCCCAGAAGCAAAAGTCCTCCCCGGCTTCTACAAAATCGACCGCATGACGCTGGGGCTCCCCTGTGGGAGTCCGTATCGGTGGGGGCACGTCTTCGACTTTTCTGCAGAATCTGGGTTCTTTCAGAAGTGGATCCTTAGGCAATCGAAATTGTTTCCCAGGGCTACAAGCTGGAATTCGAAGAGGTGCCCCCCTGCCGATTTTTCAAGTCGGCCCTGCCAGCTTCGCCACCGGAAAGGGAGGTAGTGTTAGCTGCAATTCAGAAGCTGTGTCAACTGCAAGTGGTGGTCAAGGTTCCCCTGGTTCAACAGGGAAAAGGGTATTATTCAACCCTGTTTGTGGTCCCGAAGCCGGATGGTTCGGTCAGACCCATTTTAAATCTAAAATCCCTAAACCTGTACTTGAAAAAGTTCAAATTCAAGATGGAATCACTCCGAGCGGTCATATCCAGCCTGGAAGGGGGGGATTTTATGGTGTCATTAGACATAAAGGACACATACCTTCATGTCCCCATATACCCTCCTCATCAGGAGTACCTGAGATTCGCTGTACAGGACTGTCATTACCAGTTTCAGACATTGCCGTTTGGGTTTTCCACGGCCCCTAGGATTTTCACCAAGGTAATGGCAGAGATGATGGTGCTCCTGAGCAGGCAGGGAGTCACAATTATCCCGTATTTGGACGATCTCCTGATAAAGGCGAGATCGAGAGACAAACTGCTGGAGAGTGTGTCACTCTCCTTGAGAGTGCTCCAACAGCACGGTTGGATTCTCAATCTGCCAAAGTCACAATTGGTTCCAACGACTCGGCTATCGTTCCTAGGCATGATTCTGGACACGGAACAAAAGAGGGTTTTTCTCCCAATGGAAAAAGCCCAGGAACTCCAGAACATGGTCAGAGACCTGTTAAAACTGAAAAGAGTGTCGGTCCATCAATGCACTCGAGTACTGGGAAAAATGGTGGCAACCTACGAGGCCATCCCCTTCGGAAGGTTCCATGCGAGGACGTTTCAGTGGGACCTTCTGGACAAGTGGTCCGGGTCCCATCTTCACATTCATCAGAAAATAAGCATGTCCCCCAGGGCCAGGGTGTCTCTTCTGTGGTGGCTGCAGAGTGCTCACCTCCTAGAGGGTCGCAGGTTCAGCATTCAAGACTGGTTTCTGGTGACCACGGATGCGAGCCTCCGAGGTTGGGGAGCAGTCACACAAGGAAGAAATTTTCAGGGACTATGGTCAAGCCAGGAGGCTTGTCTACCCATCAACATACTGGAGTTGAGGGCCATATACAACGGCCTGCGACAAGCGGAGAATCTTCTTTGGGGCCTCCCGGTTCTGATTCAATCAGACAACGTCACAGCCGTGGCTCATGTAAACCGCCAAGGCGGGACAAGGAGCAGAGTGGCAATGGCGGAAGCCACCAGGATTCTTTGCTGGGCGGAAAATCACGTAAGCGCTCTGTCAGCTGTCTTCATTCCGGGAGTGGACAACTGGGAAGCAGATTTCCTCAGCAGACACGATCTCCATCCAGAAGAGTGGGGACTTCATCAAGAAGTTTTTGCAGAGATAACAAGTCTTTGGGGAATTCCTCAAATAGACATGATGGCGTCACGCCTCAACAAGAAGCTTCAACGGTATTGCGCCAGGTTGCGGGACCCTCAGGCAGTAGCAGTAGACGCCCTAGTGACACCATGGGTGTTTCGGTCGGTCTATGTGTTTCCTCCTCTTCCTCTCATCTCAAAAATGTTGAGACTCATAAGGCAAAGGAGAGTGCAGGCAATACTTATTGTTCCAGATTGGCCTTGAAGGGCCTGGTACTCAGATCTTCAGGAAATGCTCACAGAAGATCCGTGGCCTCTTCCTCTCAGAGAGGACCTGTTACAGCAGGGGCCATGTGTGTTCCAAGACTTACCGCGGTTACGTTTGACGGCATGGCGGTTAAGCGCCGAATCCTAGCGGAAAAATGTATTCCGGAGGAAGTCATCCCTACTCTACTAAAGGCTAGAAAAGAGGTGACAGCAAAGCATTATCACCGTATTTGGAGAAAATATGTTTCTTGGTGTGAAGCCAAGAATGCTCCTACGGAAGATTTCCATCTGGGCCGATTTCTCCACTTTTTACAGACAGGAGTGGATATGGGCCTGAAGTTAGGCTCCATTAAGGTACAGATTTCGGCCTTATCTATCTTCTTTCAGAGGGAATTGGCTTCTCTCCCAGAAGTCCAAACGTTTGTGAAGGGAGTGCTGCACAGCCAGCCCCCCTTTGTGGCTCCAGTGGCACCGTGGGACCTTAACGTGGTCTTAAACTTTCTGAAGTCTCACTGGTTTGAACCTCTTCAAACAGTTGAATTAAAATTTCTCACATGGAAGGTGGTCATGTTATTGGCCTTGGCATCTGCAAGGCGGGTGTCCGAATTGGCGGCCTTGTCCCACAAGAGCCCCTATTTGATTTTCCATGTGGATAGAGCTGAGTTGAGGACGCATCCTCAATTTTTGCCTAAGGTGGTTTCTTCTTTTCACATGAACCAACCTATAGTGGTGACTGTGGCTAAGGGGGACTGGGAGGACTCCAAGTCCCTGGATGTGGTCAGAGCCTTAAAGATTTATGTAGCCAGGACGGCTAGGATTAGGAAAACAGGCTCTGTTTGTCCTGTATGCAGCCAACAAGGTTGACGCTCCTGCTTCTAAGCAGACTTGCTCGCTGGATCTGTAACACGATTCAGCAGGCTCATTCTACGGCTGGATTGCCGTTACCTAATTCGGTAAAGGCCCATTCCACTAGGAAAGTGGGCTCTTATTGGGCGGCTGCCCGAGGCGTTTGGGCATTACAGCTTTGCCGAGCAGCAACTTGGTCGGGTTCAAACACTTTTGCTTAATTCTACAAATTTGATACCCTGGCTGAGGAGGACCTTGCGTTTGCTCAGTCGGTGCTGCAGAGTAATCCGCACTCTCCCGCCCGGTTTGGAGCTTTGGTGTAAACCCCATGGTCCTTACGGAGTCCCCAGCATCCTCTAGGACGTAAGAGAAAATAAGATTTTAAACCTACCGGTAAATCTTTTTCTCCTAGTCCGTAGAGGATGCTGAGCGCCCGTCCCAGTGCGGACTAAATCTGCAAGTCTTGTATATAGTTGTTGCTTTCATAAGGGTTATGTTGCAGTTGGAATCGGTCTTTGACAGATGCTGTTTTTTGTTCATACTGTTGACTGGTTGTGTATATTCCAGGTTATATGGTATGATTGGTGTGGGCTGGTATGAATCTTGTCCTTAGATTAACAAAATCCTTTCCTCCTATTGTCCATCTCCTCTGGGCACAGTTCTCTAACTGAGGTCTGGAGGAGGGGCATAGAGGGAGGAGCCAGTGCACACCCATACTAAAAGTTCTTTATAGTGCCCATGTCTCCTGCGGAGCCTGTCTATACCCCATGGTCCTTACGGAGTCCCCAGCATCCTCTATGGACTAGGAAAAAAAGATTTACCAGTAGGTTTACAATCTTATTTTTACAGGGTTTGCCCTGTGTGGTGTAGGGGTACGCTCACCTGTGCAGCATATTATTATAATAGCTCCAAATAAAATTTTTATTATTATCCAAATTCATTTTACAGGCTTTGCCATGTGTGTGTGTGGTTTAGGGGTACTCTCTCCTGTGCCACCAGTATTGTGTGTATTACATCTGGGCAAATTCCAGCATGTCCCATGTTGTTTGTGCCGCTTAGCTTAGTCATACAACTACCACATTGCAACTGTTTTTCTTCTTTGCATCATGTGCTGTTTGGGGCCTAGTTTTTTTAAGTGCCATCCTGTCTGCCATTATAGTGCCACTCCTAGATGGGCCAGGTGTTTGTGCTGCACACTTGTGTCGCTTAGCTTAGTCATCTAGCCACCTCGGTGCAACCTTTTGGCCTAAAAACAATATTGTGAGGTGTTCAGAATAGACTGGAAATGAGTGGAAAAGAATGTTATTAAGGTTAATAATACCGTAGGATCAAAATTACCCCCATATTATGTGATTTTGGCTGTTTTATGTTTTTTCAAAAATTATCCAGATCCTAAACCAAAACACGAAAGGGTGGTTTTGGCAAAACCAATCCAGATCCAAAACACGAGCATGGAACCAGAACCAATACACAAAACACGAAAAGTGCCCGCTGCACATCTCTAAACATATATATGCAGATGGGTCCTCC